>NC_039250.1:24742335-24811051 GCF_003368295.1 Carassius auratus
TGAGAATATGACTAAAAATTAAATGTCCTCACTGATTATCATACCTGTCCAACGAATACAATGAACAAAATGGCTTATTTTAACAAAGATAAAGAATAATTGAGAATATGAATAATTTTATAAACCAATAAATAAAACATTTTGAACTTGTAGATCATTTCTCGCTGTGACCTGAGTTTGATTCAGGAAGTTCGAGATTCTAGAGGCGAAGCTGTACCTGCACTGTTGATGAACCTAAACAGGTATATTCACTGCATTTACTGACACACGTGACACACGCCTAATGTGTCATATAATAATGTTTTCATTTTCCTTCCTCCAGATTTGACAAATCTCACATTTACACACATTTAGAGAGCAAAAGAATGGGGAAGAAAACATATAAAGAGCAGTATGTGTACATTTACAGGTAATGTGCGCTGTCACTAACACATTGTAAGTGATCGTCTGTGAACATACTGTACCTGAATTTTGCAAACACCAGGAGTGATGATGATAAACTTCTGTATTCACAGAAAAGACATGCTACAGGTGCAAGAGCAATACCAGCACCCAGAGTTCAACGAGAGCACAGTATTCGCCAGAGAGCCGTTCATCATACGGATCCATTCTCCAACTACCTGTACGTCATAAACGCTCCACAGAGCATTTCTAGTACCACCAAAATAGCACATTAGATCTCAGATGCATTCATATTGAATCTGACTGGTTGCATTATCTTACAGTGGTGAAGAACTTTGTCCTTATCGGTCAGCACACCTGTCCTAAGAGTGCAATGAAAGAAATGGAGGGACTGTATGAGGTCTTCCAAACAGTCAGGAAGAAATGGAAAACTGAGGTACACGAAAATCATTAGATAAAATTATAGATTGTATATTCATTCCTAGATTCTATTTCATTTCTTTTTTTGCCCTTCTGATCTAGAATGTGATGTTTCTGGGGGACTTAAATGCAGCTTGCAGCTATGTTACCAATAAAGGACTGAAAAACGTGCGTCTCAGGAGTGACCCAAAGCTCCACTGGCTGATCAGAGATGAACAAGACACTACAGTGCGTGAAAAAACACGCTGCGCTTATGACAGGTCTGACTTTCTTATAGCATACCAATCCAGTAACCACAGGAACAATAGAGTGCTACATGGATGGCATAATTTCGAAGACCAACCCAAAGGTTACCATTACACCAGTTCCTTAGTATTGACTTTTGGATTATTCCAGAAAACAAGCTCTATTCTAACTCTATTCTTTCACGTTTTGATCAGAGAAAAATACAGTCACCAGAAGTAAAAAGCCCAAGTTTTAGGACTCATTCCTGCAGCACTCTATAGCATTCTCAGTCTAAACTACAACTTTACAATGGTATACTAGTCAATGTTAGATGGTCTAATAGTAGAATCTTTGTGGAAACCCCCTTTAGGATTATTATTCATGGCAAAGAACTAATTTCTGGAATAGTTCCGGAATCTGCTCTACCATTCAACTTCAAAGAAGAATTCAATCTATCTGAGGAAGAGGTAAACAGTACAGCAAAACAGAGTTCATTCATAGAACTGCGTCAAATGTATTATAAAATCTTTGACATTTTTTGCCTCTAGGCTTTGGAAGTCAGTGACCACTATCCTGTCGAGGTGGATCTGAAATCAAACCATCGGCTACCTCCTGCGTCATGAACTGTGAAATGAAAATCTCTGTTAATATGACCTACAAAGTATCAATTCTAATAGTATGATAGTGATCATTTACCAGTTCAGTGTCCAATACCACATGTGCAGCATGTACAATTATTACACACATTTACTGTGTTGTCATGCATGGAAACATCAGCATCAGAAAACATAAACAACTGTTTAAGGCTCTGAACTGATAGAAAATCTGAATAGATAATGGAAAGTAAAAGCTTATATTTTTTCATCATATATTTTATTATGCTGTTTTCAGGAAAAACGAGCTGTTTAATACACTATTTATGCCATTTTTTCTAAATGATCATTCATTAATATTATGTGTACAATTATTTTTTAATAAACTTTGGATTTATGGTGTCTTTGTGCTTTGCTATAGTGTCCTATATTGAAGTTGCTAATAGTCAAAGTTAAATAATAAGCACAGTGTCCTCATATTTCCAGTCACACCATTTTAACTGAAATTCTAGGGAAAAAAAACACAAAACGGTCATACTATATACACATGAAAGGGTCATGATTAGTCAGGTTGCATGTTTTGATCAAAAGGAGTCGAAACTATGCTCTTGTGTTCTTTCATTCTGTAATTTTACTATAAAATCGACGTAAACGCAGCACTACAGTGGCTCACTTAAAAAGAAACCTCTCAGAATGGATATCAAGCATCTAGTTCATTTTGATAACATTTTACATTATCTGATGGAAAGCCATAGCAGCGTTTTGAATAAAATTGGCATGTGACTCATGCGGAGGATGTATCAATTTAGAGGAGATGTGTGGTGTGCTTGTGCTTCTCAACCACAACCTACAAAATGTCATACAAGACTGCGTTCCTGCTGCACTAACCCACTCACACACACACACACACACACACACACATAAAAGATGTAAATAATAGTAATCAAGCAAATATAAGTTGACATATTTGATAAGTTAACTTTTGTTATTTAAAAGTGTTGATTTAAATCGTATGTTCATGTGACTGTTTTATTTTGTTTAGTAAATTCTGTGTTGATGTTCTTGTTAGCATGACCCTGTTTAAACAGGAAGCAGCTATGACACAAAGCAGTACGTAACACACACTCTCATTTTGTCAAGTGTTAAAACATTCAGAGTGTCTGTCATGTTTGAATCTGATTTGTCTGTATGGGATGAAATGAAACACTTTCCACCTCCTGCTGTGTCAACAACAAGATGGATCAAAACATGGCTGATATTCTCAACGATGCATTCAAAGGTAAGAACACTTTTTGTATAATGTACATTTGCGCATATCATATCAAATGATCTCACTACTAAACTGTGGTATTCCATAAATATTCTGGGTTGAGGAATGCAATTTCACCTATTTAAAAGAAAAGTCCATAAAAACATCAGTGTACCATGCTGCATTTTGTGTATTGATTTTCACAGGTGTTTAGCACGTTTGTATTGCGCATTGATGAGATGTGTTGTGTTTAAAAGTTAAACTTTACAGAATAGGTACTGGTATTTTCTACCAGGATGTGATCTGTTTTTATACTGATTTTTTTCTTACAGTGTAATAAGTACTGATGTGTGTACTCCTTTATTTTATTTTATAGAAACCGAGGCAAACTTTGAGCATCTGAACTTTGATGATGACACAGCAACCGCACACAGCATTAATGTACTTCAAAATAAGCCAGACATGGAGGAGGACTCTGATTCTGACTTAGATTTAGAGTGGACGAATAGGGAAGAGGAAAACTGAGCACTGTTTTGAAAACAATAGGAACTTCTCTTTAGATGAACAAAGCTCGAAGGCAGGATCTACGCTTTGTGGTTCACGGGATGACAACGATGCAGTCGAAAATAAGACACAAACCCAAAACCAGCAATTAAGCTTGCATGAAGAGGATTGCAGAGAGAATGAATTTGAGATACATGAAGATATCCATCAAATTAACAAGGAACAAGCTGAAGATGTCAATGTGCTGGAAATGGTTCTCCCAAAAGGAACTCAATATGGTCTGGATACAATGAGCACATGGACTCAGGAGGAGACCACATCTCATCTCCTGGCCTCCCAGATGGTGGATAAAACCGAAAATGAGTGCTCAACATTAAAAGAGGAAAGAATGGAGCCTGACAGCACTGAGGGATATGTCCTTCATCATGCACCAGATGATAAGCAGCTCAATCATTTAAGTGCCATACAGTCAACATTGCAAGACAACAGTGCATCAGCTGAGGTTGAGTCTATGGATGAAATAAAAGAGTTTACAGAAGAAGATCATGAGGACCATGAGAGAGACGAGGAAGGTTTAGCAGAGTATCCCTCTGATCTGTCTCAAACTGACAGTGGGGACAGCAGTGAAGGACAACCCGATCAAATGGACACCAAACAAGCTGAGGTGCAGGCTGTAGGCCCAGAAGAACATCTCCAGCCATACAGTGTTGTAACTTCAAGGAAAGATGATGATGTCCAAAAGAAAGCTGAATGTATGGATCCTGCACACATGCTCACTCATGTCAAGAATGAAGATCTGTATGTGGAGACAACAACTGGGAAATCCGATGATGACATCTCATTCCAGTCAGATGTTGAATATCATCGCGAGATTTCAAACACTGGGGAAAGTTCTGATTATGGGATCTCGGAGAATTTCAAATTCAATTCCAATGAATCCTACATGAATGAGCAGCCGGACTATGACAGTGATTTCAGCAGTGATGGGGACGACTACTGCAAAAACCAAGAAGATACACCCGATTTCATTTCACATACTGACACAGAGGACAAAAACACACACACCTTCACGAAGGACTTTGCTACAGACTGGCACAGTGTTGAGCACGAAGGAGTGGATGGGGTGGGCAAAGATAGCTTCAAACCAGAGATGTGTGATGTAGAAGGTTTATCAAGTATTCCAGCATCTCGTGGAACTGTAGTGGAAGATTCTTCTGAGACTGATTCACCTGAAAACATAAGTGTTGCGGAGTCACATCCATCAGTGGAAACAGACCAGAACAACAGAGAACATAACAGTGAACATTCAGAACTTTCAGAAACTGGAGACGTAAATATCAACACTCTGTTACCCGGGATGTTTTGGTCCCAGGACATTCTGAAGCTCGATGAATATGACTGGGACATTAATGGAGGAGAGGTGATCTGTGATGAGGAGGACAATTACCTGGAAGAGCTGGAGAATGATGAGGAAGACACCGAGAGAGACTGGGAGAAAGAAAAGGCAAGAATTGAAGCATTTAACAGATACTACGAGTCTGTCGAAGACGAGGAAACCAAGGGTAAATGCTCATTTGTGAACCATCTTAACTTACCACAATTTTATTAAAATCAATTTTTTTTAATTTTGGTAAATTCTTACCCAACAACAACAACAGGGAGGAGCCACAAAGTGACATTTTGTTTGGAGCCAGAATCCTCTCAGTATGAAGAGGATAGTTACAGGTAAGACACATTTCAAGATTTGACAATTGAAAAGGAAAGTTTTGTTTTGTGTTACATACATATCTTATACTTAAGTGCACCATACAAGCTCATAAATTCGATTTGCATGTGATATTTCCACACAGCAGTGAAGAGGAACCGAGCACAGTAAGTTGCATCAGTGAGTTGCATCCTCCAGAGTCCAGTTCAATCAAACGAGACCAAAGCAACGAGGAAGACAGCCGTGAACCCTCACACATCATAGACAATATCAGCGCCCTTCTGATGGATGAGGACAACATGAAACTTGAGGATTATGACTGTGATATTAATGAAGAAGTTCAAGTGAACTCAGGTACAATGATCGGTGATGATGATTACGATTTCCTGGAGATGCTGAAAAGTGAAATAGAGAGGGAAATGAAGCAGGAACAAGCGAGAACTGATGCATCTAACAGATATTATGAAGAGGAACAAAATGAGGGTAAGTGTGACATTTACTATAGAATTTCACAGCCGTTCTAAACTTTGGGGGTCAGTAAGATTAGTTTTAAAGAAATTAAAACTGAATATTTTATTCAGCAAGGATGCATTAAATTGATCAAAAGAGACAGTATACGTTTATAATACTACAAAAGATTTCAAATTCAAATAAATGCTATTCTTTCAGAATCCAGAAAATATTGATTATGATTAAGTTGAAATATTTTCAACATTGATGTTGAAAATACTAAGAAAGGACTCCCAAATTAGCTATATATATTGCTGGGAA
This sequence comes from Carassius auratus, assembly GCF_003368295.1. Taxonomy (NCBI): domain Eukaryota; kingdom Metazoa; phylum Chordata; class Actinopteri; order Cypriniformes; family Cyprinidae; genus Carassius; species Carassius auratus. Next base: position 24,748,205 of record NC_039250.1, read on the forward strand.
AATAGTTTTTGTAGCTCAAATGGTGTTAGTATCAAGATCTTGGGTTCAGATAAAAATGCCTTCTAAATATAAATATGTGCGTCACTCTTAACAGTCACAGACAGGACCCACAAAGTAATGTTAAGATTTCGCCAACAATCTTCTCAAAACGAGGAAGATAATGACAGGTAAGATGGATTTCATTCAGCTTCAATAGCATTCATATTTCAGCTTTGTAAGCTTGCGTTTTATGTTGTCCTGCAGCAGTGAACAGGAATCAAACACTGAAGATGACACTGTCAGCATCCTGAAGACTGAGGTGAGAACATCAGATCATCAAGCAAACTATAAAATGATCAAATAATAGTAACCAGTCATTGTCTTACTGCTATCCACATGATTCAGGAGCAAAGTGATTCTGATGAACCAACCGAGAGACGCTTGTACACAGGAAGGTACAAAGTCTTATCAAAGGGGTTACAGAAGGCAGACAAGCAGCTGAAGGAACAACCCAAGAGAAATAAGGTAAATATGAATTGAAATATGAAAAACAACATGCTCACGGTACGCTTTATGTATAAATTGTGTTCATATTTTTCATAGAAATGTCAGTTCTGATCCTGTCATTATTAATGTAGAATTTAAGTTCCTCTATCAGCCTTGAGCACAACAGCATTAAAGTCATTAATAAATAAAGCCAATAATCTAGCCTAACTCTGTTTTGACCTCTCGATAGTGTCTTGCCCTGCTGCGTTCAGTGCTAGCAGTGGGTCTAGTGACGACGGTGGGTGTGCTGTCTTACTGGTGGGCCTCAGAAAACCTGGACTGGATCTACTGAATTCAAAACACACACACACACACACACACACACACACAAAGAAATCAAGGCCTCTGCAAGTATGATAGAGAAACCATTGCATAAAGCCATGCAAAATCTCATGACACGGACAAACCAGAAGTCTGAGACAAAACCAACTTTATTTCCTTACAGTGTGCAACCTAATATTGTAATGTTTGAACAGCGCTTTGAAAAATGTGCATATCTTTTAACATGATTATCCCTGTTTTCTTATGTAAACCACATCTAAATAGATTAATCTTCCTCCTTTTTACTAGGAAAAGTGCTACATTTGCAGACATATGTGGTCTCTGGGCCCAACAAGAAACCTGGACAAACAAGTGGTTTCAATGTAAAACTGACCTTGAAAAACAAAACAAATAAATACAATTGATACATTTTCAATTCCTTCATCCCTGACTATATCTGACTGCAGCTGAAGGGACTTTCTTTCATTGCTATCTCATTTGTCGTCCTATTAGGTTGTCAACAAGCTATATTCCATAAACATGCCATGCAGTTAATGTATTTTTAGATCTGTTTATTATTCAGTGCCTTCTTCACTACAGCATAAAACATGATATCATAGTGCAGCTTACCAATTCTAGAAAATTAAAACTGATTGCATACAATGGCATGGATATTTGTCCTCTGATCATCACCAGGGTTCCTGAAATATTAATAGCTCCTCCAAAAGTATGTGTCTCTCTCCATAAGTGTTTTCACTTTAGCTATAAAGCTATTGAATGTAGCTATAAAAAATTAATTCATCTTTCCATTCTACAGAGATAAGAAATGTAAGAGGGAAAAGAACCTGTATTGCATGCTCAGCTTTCTGCCTTCTTTTTCTTTGGCTGAATTAATTTTCTCCAAAGGAACCTTTCATTTTAAAATGTTAATTAAATGCTTACTACAGACACATGCCCTGATTAACTACTCGTTTTCATAACAGTCTCATAACGCATTTCAGGAAAAGACAATGTAAATAAATAAATAAATATCTCATGAATTAAAATTACAGTTTAAAGGTAAAGTGCATTTGATACTACATTAGCTGTGGTGACTACGCAAAGTAATAAAGACGAGGTGCCTTTTTAATTTCCATGCCAGTAATTGAATACACACAATCTCCTTAGCCTCCATGTTTGGGGTCTTTTTTTAATTGCAGTGTTTATGATTCATTCTCGATTCTGTGGCATCAATGCAGTTGGTAATCACTCCCACATTTTTGTTTTTCGACAATGAAAATGATTCACTCCATCAAATGGCCACATACACATCCATCAGCTACATCCAGGATACTGGTCCATTAAACAAACTCCAAACTATTTCAGACCAGGCCACATCCTGTCACTGAAAGGCCCCTCTCCAGTAAACGAAAGAGGAGACGGCGCTCCCGGCGTATAGAGGTCAGAGTCTGTATCCGACTCCCCTTCAGCCAGATTAGGCCTAAGATGGGTGCACGGTGTCCCGCCGCCTCTACCAAAAAGCCCCAGTCTCACCGGTGGCACATAATCCTCTTCCCTGGCCTGAGAAATGCTAAAGCCGCTAAAAGAGCGCTCCAGTTCCTCATGGTCCACTGAGGGAATAGAGAGGGACGTGTCACTCTCAATGGCCGTCTGCTGCTGGACAGATTTCCTGGACCTACGTGAGCGGCTGCTGTCCCCGATCTCATGGAATGGTGGAGGCGGGAGGCGGTACAGCGAGGGGTCGTCAGTGCCTATTGGTGAAACTCCTCGGCTGTTGTTCCAGAGAGGCACATTGAGGGGATGGTCATCCTGATGATGCCATGAGACAGAGGGCCGACATTGGCTATCAGTGGGAGTCCCGTTGGGACCAGGATGGACAGGGGACACACTCTTTTTATCCTCATCCTCTTTCTCATCCTGTGCTTTCTCACTCTTATCATCAGGGCTGTGGTAGGGAGGAGCAGGGTAAGGGATTTTAAAGCCTAGGAGGGCTTCGGTCTCAGATCGTGGGATGCCCATATGTGTGGTGTACATGCTGACCAAAAAGTTGAGTTTGAGATCCATTGCCCCCACCTGCACAAGGAGAAACAGTGAAGTCCTTTAGCACTGACATATACATATGCAGCTAAAGTTTACCGTCTCTCAGAGAGCGGCTCGGAAGAGAGGGGCAGGGTGAGCAGAGCTCATTAGCATTTAAAGCGGCATGCAACAAAACGGCTTGCTCTTGAAAGAGCTATTTTTGACCAGGTAAAAAGGTGTTGTTTTATACAACCATTGAGAAATTTTAACCACAGTATGTTATAGACTTTTCATTAAGACCCTAAAGAATCATATCAACTTGTGGAAAATGGGCATTCGATGACCCCTTTAAAGAACCTTTCAGGAAAATAAACATTTTCTTTTTAATGGTGTGAGCACACCAAACACAAAGTGAATATTCTCATCGCATTATTCCTCTAGATTACTTGTGGGATGTTTTTTTCCTCACCTGTGAATAAAAACATGCCATAATGATCTCTTCCATTTTTTTATACAATCAGACATGTCAAAAAGCTTTTCGCTTATTGGCTAGCATTACAACACGTTATGAGAACTTTCTACATAAGTTCAAATTTTACAACTTGAGCATAAGATGTGTTTGAGGCGTATATTGTGTGTTTGAGAATTCATTTCTCTTTGCATCTTTGCATTGACTTTATATGTAATCTACTCATGCAAATAATTAAATTAGCTTTTGGTGGAATGTTCTGTGGAATGGAAAGGTCCCAAGGATGCTAAATGTTCTTTATGGAACCAAAGACTCTAATAAAGGACCTTTATTTAAAGGGTGTACTGTCCTCCACTAAATGAACTTGATGTAACATACTTCACCTGCTTTTCCATCTTGTTCAGACGTCCCATCATGCTTGGGTCCTCAGCCATCTCCGTGTCGCTTTTGGGCTTGTCCTTTTCTCCTGCCGTGGCTCCCTTTCCCACAATCTGGTCCACTCTAATGATCCAATAGACCATCACTTCGACACATAGTCAATACACCCTCATCCACACTGAGATTCAGTGGTTAACTGTGCACTGTACCTTGTCAAGTTAACAGAAATTAGCTTTATGGAGGAGAACTCAAGCATGCGAATGCAAACATAGGACAGCAAACTGAAATAAGAGGGAAGATGATTGACGCCTGATTTGCTGAAAGTGAATATTTGCCATATTGCATGCTGCATGCAATACTGCAAAGTTGTTGATCAGCATGCATTTGTCAGGGACTTGGGACTTCACAAATCAAGATGACTCTTGGAATCTTAGAAATGTGACTCTTTCAAAGCTGCAGCATTACACTTAGATGAACGCTCACAATACTGCAGTGAAAACACGTGTCTTTGCAAAGTTATTGACATCAGTGTTGAGGAGAAACTAACTAAAAATTAAGAAAAAAATAAATTAACTACCTTTTTCAGCATGGAAATCTGATTAATCTAGTAAATAATTTGTCCTAAAAGGCCTCATCTACCAAGTTTGATTCTTTCAATTAAATCTTTCTACTATATATATATATATATATATATATATATATATATATATATATATATATATATAAGTTGTGCTGTCAAAATTAGCATTAATACAGGTGATTAATTTTTACAGTTTAACGCAGTTAATGCATGGCCGACGCTAGGGTTGGCCACCCCACTCACAACTGCTTCTGTCTCTTTTCTTGAAAAGGATTGCATTTATTTAGACACAGAAGGTCTATATGACCACATCAAATGGGAGACTTTTCAGATGTGCACTCCAATTCACCTCAGCATCAGATGCAAGTCAGTTGAAATCGCGAGAGAACTGTGGTCAGATGAGATGTTGACAAGCCATATGTCAGTAAAAATACATTTTACTGTGCTGTCAGCCGTTATACTGTGCTCGTAATACATGCTCTTCGATTGCACACACAATTATGACGGAACGCACTGTAGTCTCTATCATTTCTTATTAAAGTGCTTCACGTTCAGCAGCAAGCTCTTAAAGTAATAGCAGCCAAATAACCTAATAACCCAGCTGTGCTGTGACATCTGTTAATCAAAGAACAAAAGAAAAAAATAATAACTTCTGTAGCTTTAAGGATTCATCTATATTTAATTTAGAATTTAGTGTTGATACCTTTATTTAATTTCTGTATATTTCCTACTTGCTGAAGGGCACAAGTAAATATGACATTTATTATAATGGATTTATGTGAAGATTGTTTTAAGTTCACTTAAATTATAAAGTTTATTTTTTTTAAGTCTAATAAATGTTAAAATTGATGGTTCTCAATTATACTGTAATGTTGGTATAGTCTAATCTTTTTGTTTTGTTATAGTTAACCAAAACTAAAGCTGAAAAGGAAATAAAATAACATTTAAATAAATGAATTATTTAATTACATTTATAAAAAACTTAACAAAAATGAAAAGGGCATAAGCACATAATAAATCAAATACAATTCTTAAACCAAACATATACAAATAAAAGCTATTTTTAAAATGTAAAGCTACAATAGTATATAAATACTAAAATAACTAATAGTAAAATAACACTGTCTGAAACTATCTAGCAAAATCTGTTAAATTGGTTTATGTAAATTAATAATAAAATAACTTCAATTCAAGTGCCTGTGCTACATATTTTGTCTACTTTTTTATAACAGAATATAGTGTTAAATTCTGTTGTTAGTTGCTATTATTTGTATATTAAATAATAATAATAATTAGTTTGGTACTGTCATCTTAATTGAGATTCATATTCATTTGTTCAAAAATCCTGTAAAATATCTCAGATTAAATTATAAATGATATCATCAGATAGTTTTATTTAGAAAGATTCTGTACCCTTAAAGTAGCTTCCCAACAATGTTAGTCAGACAATACTGCATCAATGGCAGGGTAATTGACTTACAGTATATAATAAATAATGTGGGGAATAAGGTGTGTGAAAAATAATCAAAAAAGGCACCGGGTTCCATGCCTTATGATGCTTTGTGTGTTACACACTGTACATTTAAGTTATTCTCTCTACTTTATACCCTGGGAAAACATGCACAGTTACACCCTTCCCCCGTTAAACAGACTGCATGGTCACACCATAGTGTGTTGAATTATTGTGCAGCAAAAACACTTTTTATTAATCATAAATTAACTTTTCATATGCTCGTTTCTAAAGCAGTGTGTTATTTATAGATTATTATATCTATCAAAAATGTAAATCTTTCTCAAGGTGAACAGAGAATAACCAATCAAGAAACAATCCAACCAGTTAGTGACAATAAACTGACACAACACTGCAGTTTTTAATCCAATGCTGTCCAATAATAAACCCATGCAGCCTGGGAAAGCTAATGGTGAATGATTACGTACTTCTTGTGGCGAGGGGTCGAGGGGGGAGGGGGACCCACAATCAAATCTATCCTGGCAAAGTACACAGAGAGAACATGGATACCAAGCATCATCAAGTAACACATGGAAACCACTCCCTGAACCCCAGTGAGGATCGTCGACAAATAAGAAAGAATATATTCCATACATGTCTGTTCACTTCTCACCCGCTTCTAGGAACAGTGTCTCATGTTTACATGTATGACAGAAATGGTTTTTGCTGTTGGAATATATCAGTATATGTGTGGATGTAATTTCACAACATATATGAGGCTTATTGTGAATCTGGAGAAGGAGTGAATCTGAATTCAAATCATTTTGAATGTGACACAAAAAAGAAACCCACTGTGAATGTGATTTTGATTGAGCAGTGTTGAAATCTCATCCTGCTTTAGAGTTTTGTTTAATCTTTCTGTAACATCACATACATTACCACCAGAGGGTGCTATTTACAATTCTGCTACAGCTCTTGCCAAATGCTGATTGACTACTGAAGCAGGTGGATCCTGTCACTGTTAGGTCACCGCAATGGTGAAAACTTTTATTCTAGACAGACTGAAGTCTTGCCTGGACTGAAGGTTTTTGATGCGTGACAGCATGTCCAGATGGCCTGCTGAATACTGCTCTATCACATCCATCACATCATAAGGCCTGAGGCTCTCTTTAAATCTCCTCTTAGACACCAGGAACCGCATAACACTGGGGAAGACCGAATAAGACTTTAATTAGGGTGTAACAGATCTAAAAATACAATTCAAAGCAATAATTACAGAATTTAAAGGGGTCATGAACTGAGAAATCAAAATTCCCTTGATGTTTCGAGATGTCATTGTGCTATAAAAAAAACATTCTGTACGTTTCAGAACTCAAAACCTTCTCATTAATCTAAAAACTGCTTATTTTGAAGCCAATCTACCAAAATGACAGGTTGTGCCACTTTATGATGCATCGCCTCCACAGAAGATGATAAACACCTGCCTCTACATCACTGTCAGTTTAGCCCCGCCCACCGATTCATGCACAGAGTGGCAAACGCAGGTCTACACAAAAACAAAATGATAAATTTATTTGATGATCTTCATTTTTAATGAAGTGCCAGACGGCACCAGTAAAAACTTGGTCCTTTGTTAAGTTTATATTCCCGCAGATTCACTTACAAACAAGCCACAGTTCGGCACAGGATTTTCAGAAAGATTGAAACTAAGAGACAATACTATTTCAAATATATCGGATGCGATGTCGCCCCTCACAAGAGTTAGTAACCGTTTTTATTGCGTGATCACTATTGCTTTGTCTGATATTACAGATCATTTGAGTGTTTATGTGTTTTTAACATTAGCAGTGTCCGGACGAAGACTGTCAAATATATATAAGTGTTATCCAATCATATCAGTGGCCCTTTACTGTACGTCCGAGTCTACAATCTGCCACGCTTATTCAAACAGAGCGTTCTGATGAGGGGGTAAAAAACAGTATTATTACTTCTAAATTATGAAGGTTTTTTTTTATTTAAAAATCTTGATAACATTAGTGGACATCAGAGAACAGTGCAAAATAAAAACAGACAGTTCATGAGCCCTTTAATAAACATTTGATTGTCCCAGCAGTTAAATTATTGTTTCAGCATTTTTGTATAATTATTATGCATAAATATTTTGTTATTTATTTCGCAAATATTTAAACCCCTAGTTTTTTCTAGCCCAGAGATTGGTGACTCTTACCAGATAGATCTGATGGTGACCTTGAGTCCCGGAGACAGATCCGGCGCAAACTCACAGGGGAAACCTCTGTCATCCCCAAAATCTTCTGGAAGACTTGCCTCTACAAAACACAAAACAACAGGCTGCTCCCAATGTAAAGAGTCCTAATGTTAACAAAGAACAGCCCTGTGACAAGATCAAAGATGACAGAAAACATCTGCCATGGCAGACATGCTCGATAAACTGCACTCCACGTTATACAACAGTTAGTTCCAGTTCTTGAGTTCGACTGGCTGAGCAGCGCTCCAAGAGTGATATTTACAGCAGTCCAACAGCACTGTGACTTTTCACTGTTAATATCACTCTGCCTGTCTGCATTCCCACCGAGTATCAAGTTGAAGTTGTGTGAAGTTTCTTGAAATAACATCTTATTTACAAAACTGTTGTATAAAATCAATATCACACTTGCAAATGATGATGTTGTTCTGAATATCAGCATGACTGTAGGAATGAGACTTTGCCTAGCTATGCTGAAATTCATTACAATAGTTGCTCGTGTGATATTGCTAGAGTAAAACCCATTATAGATCACCGTACAGGTTTGAAACGACATGAGTAAATGTAAAACATTTTGTGAGACTGTCCTTTTTAAAGCATATGGAATCCGAGAATGTCCTTGAGTAAGGCACTTAAATCACAAATTACCCCAAAGTGACATTCCTTGAAAAAAAAAATGCTAAATCACTAGTGAGATTTTCCCAAAACTGAATTTAATATATTCCACACTTCAGAAATGCTCAGGGGGAAAAAAAATAGATGAAAAAGAGTTGAGCACGGTCAAATTTCTGCGGCTGTGAAACTATATCCCTCCTGATCTCATGATCACTATGTCAGCATTAGTCAGAAGCTTCAGACATGCTTTTAATATTTCAATGTGCATTTGGAGCTGAAACAACAGTGTAACTCATGCACGCCGCACTTACCAGAACCTGCTAGCCTGAGCATTTACTGCAGTAGCACATGTGAGAGAAATGTTTGTCCACCTAACAAAATCTAACAAATTTCAACTCCCTGAAAAATGCTGGTTAACGTAAAGCTGGGACAAAAAAAGCTTAAATATTAGTACTACATGTGTCATCCTTATGCCATATGAATGAGGATGTGACAGCCGAAAAAGCATATCCTATTCAAATGACAGTAACAACCAGCTAGATAAAACTGCCGATTTCTGGAAACAAACTGGTTTCCTTCATAAGCTGAGAAATTCTTTCATGCAGGTTAGTGCAAAGTACTTGATGGAAAGTGTAAGTTGCAAAGTGTTTCATTAACACCTTCATGGAACACATTCTGTCATGGGATGAGCCTGAGACCGATCGTCTTTGCTCTACTGTCTCACTTCACGGTCATATGTTGACAGATAAGGCTAATATAGCTGCTGTAAAAACTATCCAAGCATCAGTGACAGAATTGATATTTTGCGTGATGCTTCAAGTGAGATGAAACTTCCAGCCAAGCGTTCATGACAGAGAGTGTTGGATGATGGGCAGATCTGTAAAGATATGCTGCAGTTTGGTAATTAAGGAGCCATATTTAAAACATGCATTGGGTATCTTTAGCAGACTGGTGTTGAGATTTTTTTGGACTAGTGCTAAAGAGATGCAGCCCCAGACAACATAGTTTGTCTTACTGATTAAGCCCTCAATCGCTGCCAAAATGGGAAGAGAAAAAGAGAAAATGTGAAAGATAGAGAGAAAGAAATAGAGAAAGAGAGATGAGAGAGAGAGAGAGATGGTCAAAGATGACAATGACTTCAACCATGCAACTGTATAACACATGGTGTCACTTATATTAGACTTCTTTTACATTATTTGCTTAGACATCATTATAAAGCACTTTCCATGAAAATCATATGCTTCATTGTCAAATGACTTCATTAAAAAAAAATAATAATAATAAAAATAATTGTTTTTCATTAATATAATTTGTCATGTCTGTTTTTTTTTTCCCAATACTCATTGTGGCATACCTATTATGAATTTTACTTTTAATAAATTATTTATTTATTTATTTATTTATGTCTGCTGCTAGTACAAAACAAAAGCACACATTTTAGAATTTTATTCCTATTTATTTATTTAAATGTCTACATTTTAATATTAGGGCTGCCAAAATGGCAAACCTTATAGAAACTGAATTGGACAGAATATGTTGTTTGCCTTTTTTTATATCATATTCATAGAAAAACCACAAACCCCAAATCCATTTCTCGTATTGCTTATGCTGTGGGGTCACTGCTACATATGTTATTTATACAAATTCATTTAGCTGAGGTCTGTGATACTGTTCATTAATTATCAAACACAATATTTTGTCATTTCTACCAGGTGGCATTTGCGAGCAGTTATTGCTGCATTAGTGTACTTACAGATTCAGATTTAATAAAGTCTACTTCTAAGAGAAACTGCTCTGTCATCTCTGTATGTTTTGGATCATATTTCTGGATCATGGCCTAACCTGGAGAACTCTTCATGGCGAAGTCCTCGTCTTGCAACTCAATCAGCACTTTATTTTTTCCAGTAGAGAGAAATGAGAGAGAAACTGGTGAGTGTGCAGGAAGTGAAATACATAAAATGGATCCATTTATATTTATATTTATATATATAATGAAGTTGAGCACTACAGAGTTATGCCAAGAGCATAAAACAGGTAATGAGAGTAATACGTCTCATTCATTGACCACCCAAAATACAGTTTAACTGACAGTCATTCCAGGGCAAATCAGCACATGCTCCTGTGCAAATTTCATTTAGCATGAAATCTTCAGCCGTTTACACTGTTGCCTGATTTGCAGTTCCTGTACTGAATCAGATACTAAACAATACAAATGCAGTAGCATGTGCAAAAAAACAACAACAATATCAGCAGATGCAATTGATTCTTAGTGAATTCCCACAAAGCATTTTCACCGTGCATGAAATATTTTGCGGGGATCGAGCGTCTAAGGGCATATAAACCCGCTCCTAACTTCAACTGAAAAGCCACAAATGGTATAGCATCCAAAAGCATCTTTAGACAATAATACAATGTTGCACTGCAAAACATGATTTGAAACATTATGTGTCAAAGCAAGGGGACTAAACTCATGAAAAAAAAGATCAGTTCTTCTTTTAGGCTATTTCTTTAAATAGAAACTCACACCTGCCGTCTTATGGATTCTAATGAATCGACTATCACTGACACCATCTTTTGTGCTGTGACACATTAAGCAATCTAGTGTGGCATCTGGTTCTGTGCCAGGAAATAACAAACTATTCTTGCTAGCTGCTAAAATCTCACTCCAAAAAAAACAAGAAAAGACACCTATGCAGAGTAAGTATGTAATGTACAGGTGAATGTACGTTTGGAAGCAGTTTACACTTTCCACTCACAATAACAGAGTGTGTATTCCAATATTCTTGTGTATGTGCACATAACAACATTCTCTGACCTTCAGAGTTCTGCCGAGAAGCTCCATCTTTCATTCTGAAAGCGTGCTTTGCTTTGTTCCGCTCTGTGAAGCTCAAGCTCTTGGTCACTTTGCTTGGACTCTCTTTGACTCCCTCCTCTGGCTTTGGGGTCTTCCCCCCGGTGCTCTTAGAGGGACTGCCTTTCTCTTTCAAGCTGGCCTTACGACTGCACAGCAGACACAATGAAGCACAACAAGACAAACAAAAAAAAGCAAAGGAAACAGACAAATCATCTTGAGCCCACACACTTAAAAGTATTTTTCCAGTGTGGAAACCATCCAGTGCTAAAAAGAAAATACCCAGTAAATTATATTAATGACCATACACTGCAGAAAAAAAGTATTTTTGTATGTCTAGCACTGATTGAAATTTCTGTTTTAGGCATGAACTTTTTTTGTAAGATTTATGCATTTTGTAAGATTTAAAAAAAGAGGGTGCTAATCAGAAAAGACAAAGAAATCACTTAATTCAGGACATATTCTCCCCAGTTTCTATAGCTGTACCTTTTTTTAAATTATATTATTATACAGAAATATATATGTATTTGTTTTTGCTTAAAAATTCACGTCACTGAATATGAGTCCATTCTACACATCTGTACAAATCTAACGCCCAGTACAAAATAAACAAACAAAATAACAAATACATAATTAAATACATAAAAATTCACATTACTAAGAAAATTATAAACTAAAACTAAGTGCAGATGGATTTCATAATTTCATAATTGCATGTTACAAAAAATATTAAAAGAACAACATATTTACTGATATGTAAATATTGCTTTAGGAATGTTCAGCTGAAGCCACTAAAAAGAAAACACTGAAATATAATAAATAATCAAATAACTGCTTGAGAATTCAGTTCTGTACATTTCTAAAAAGGACTGAAACATGTAATCTGTAAGCAATTTCACAACTGTACATTAAAACACATTTGAATTCCTTAGCAAACACTGAATGCATGGTTTCTGCATTCTTCTATTTTATTTAAGATCAGACTTACATGGGCAAAGATATGGATAATGGTGCTTCTCAGTCATGCAATGCAATCCACAACTTCAGGATGCAACAGCAGACCCACATGCTGCCACAGCGGACACTTTTCAACAACAAAGCAATGAAACACATGCATGTTGTCAGGCATGCTGAAAAATACACAACTGTTAATTAAACACCTTTTAAAAAACAGCCAAGTGAATAAATGAAAAAGTGAGAGACCCTAATACAACACAAGGCAGCTTGCAGAGGAGGATGGTCTTGTGGGATTGAGGTAAGAAGCAATGGGAAGTGCTTCCAGGTGCTAAGTGGGAAAGTTGATCCGCAAAGCAAAACTCTTTCAACAAAGCTAAACAAATGTCTGCATCTCTGGTTCAAACAAGACAACATTTTTAGATGCTGGAGAGCAGAACATTTCTCAGCCCACCTGAGCTGACGAGAGATATGAATGTGCACTATGCTGTATGTCACAAAATATGTTGCAATATTTCACTTGAGCCGATGATGATACACACTGAAGGAATACATTTAGAAATAGGGGGAAATCAAAGTCAGAAAGGAAAGAGATCAATTCAAATGCTGGAGAGAGAGAGAGAGAGAGAGAGAGAGAGAGATCTAGGCGTGCAGATGTTAGTATCTGTGTGCAACGGTACCTATTGCTTCTCGGGCAGCACCCACACAGGGTGTCTTTGTGTGAAATCTCACTACTGCGAATGTGGTTGGAGTGGGTCATGAGAGAGAAAAGATTATACAAGCAGTGGTCAAAAATGGTTTAGGCCATGTCCAAGTGTGGGACCTAAAATCAGAGTTATTCCCCCTTAAACCCCCTAAAAACAGCCAACACTGTTACACCGAATGAAATGAACGGAATGGGTCATAGGTTGCACTTGATTTTACAGGATTGCTATAGCAGGTATTTTACAGAGCAGACCACAAAAGTGTGATTGTTTTCTTTTTAATGAGATGTTCGTTCCTTTAAACTGCATTGATTATGATGTGCTAGTATGATACTAATTCATCTCCCTGTACAGTAAATACCACTTGAAGGTACTGTAGTATAAAGTGCAACCAGGTTGTCTTTGAATAACATTTGTGATTTCAAATGACTTCAAACACAGCGATACGGGCTGCTTTCTCATTTGAAGAATGATGATGGTGATCTGAAACTACGATTCTCTATGTGTCTGAATGAGTTTTTGATTGACGTGATTTGGGAAAAGTCAAGTTTCTATGGGATAATCCAGGGCAACAAACCTTGGAGTGACTTCTAGCTGCGAGTCCTTCCTTTAGAAAAACAGAAGCGATAAAGACAGGAGATTGAAGCAGGCAACACCACAAACAAACTTTTTAAACAGGAATTACATTCACAAATACAGTGAAGGCCAAAAGGCAGAGAGAATTAATGGAAATTCTGCCTTTTTTCATTTTTTCCATCCTTTTCTAATATATTTGTATTTTTATTATTATATTATCAGCATAATTTGAATGCAAATTATTAGCATTTCAGCTGCATAAACTACAATTTGTGTAAAGCCTATGTTTTCAAGCATGATGTGATCTAAAGAGCACTGGAAGCAAAAAAAAAAAAAAAAAAAAAGCATCTGACCATGTGCAAAAAAGTCACATAATCAATCACTTTGATTAATGAGCTAGAAATAGTGCTGAATCTGAAGAATTTCTTCTGCATGGTCATTAACTTTTCTTTGTTGCGCAAGATTTAAAACATTTGATTATTTACAGATTATCAGTGTGGTCTGAGACCCCTCTGAGATATGATAATTATAATATTATTTACATTGATATTTTAATATTTCAAATGCTCTTTAGTAAAATTACCAGACCTGAAACCAGATTTCCCCGTCAGGCTTCTTAATATGTCAAGCTGATTTACAGGAGGAATGAGTCTTTAAGTAGAGAAGTAAAATAGAAAAAACACGGTTGAGAATTCAAATAAATAGAAAAACAGCATATAAACGAGCAAGAATTGGGTCTTTAAAATACAGTATCTACAGTTACAGTGGTCTATAAGATGACTGGCTACCTGTACATTGGGACTGACACAGTCTGCTCATAAAAGTCCCATGTGGACAGCAGGTCTGTCCTGGAAAGGTTAGTGGCATAAAATCTCCAAGCTGCCTGAAGTGGGGGAAAAAATAACTGAAATTAACTTCTAAGATAGCACGACTTCCATAGTAATACATAACTATATGCAGTAACTACCAACATTTCAAGCCTTCGAAATCAAAGAAAACCTGATGAGAGTGAAAGTTAAAAGACGATCCTCATATATTTTTTAACATAGCAAAGTCAACATCAACTAAATATGAAAAGATATAAGTAAGCACATTTACAGACAGCAGAATGCTGATCCACTCGAAATGTGTGTGGTGTGAATTACACTCGTTCCAGGTCTGACCTGGATAAGAGATGCAGCAGGGTTACGACGCTTCTCAAAATGCTTCTGTCTGTGCTGCTCTTGAACCTTTAGAGCAAAGCCTGAGCCCAGGATACCCTGCAACAGAGAAAACAGTGCAGAAATACACCTGTTTGTGAGCCATGTCTGAAGTCAGGCACTAGAGATGACATCATATCGGTTTAAACTCACCGCAGGAAGAGCGAAGAAAGCTACACCGATCAAACTGAACATGGCAGCGATTAGACGCCCATTCCACGTGACAGGATACTTGTCCCCATAACCGATAGTTGTGAGAGTGATCTAGAGAATAGAAATCATTTTCCTTAACAATGGCATAGCTTATGTACTGTATATACTAATAATATAAGCTAGTAAGGGTTTAGGATGGTCATGCAGAGGTTATAATTTCAACCCATGTAGGGATCCTGTTGGGTCCTTGAGCAAAGTTTATGGAGTAATGTCCACAATTAGTTTACGCTAAGTTACTCTGGAGTGAAATTATCTGCCAAAGGAGCCTAAGAGGAGCTGCCAGTTCTTTTAGTGCACTGGTCCACTTGTGAAATGGATCTATGAGCAGTGTCTTGTTTCACTGTGTCTTATCTTCTCATTTTATCTGATTAGATGGAGCTTGGCTGAAGCTGTAGCACTTACCAGCCCCCACCAGAGGGCGTCAGCGTAGGTCTCGAACATCTCTGCATTGTCATCCTTCTCCACTGAGTACACCAAGAAAGATGCCAGGATAAGACAAAGGAATCCAATATACCACGCCGTAATGAGTTCCTACATTTAGAGATTCAGAAATGTTAGGAACATCAAGAACATCTGATGAATTTCTTACTTAAAATAATACACGCTAACTGCATGCAATCCCATATAAAGATCATTTTTCAAACTGCTCTCTGGATGCCTAAATAAAGAATTCGTCTGTGCCTTTTAGTCCACATCTTTTCCTTTGAGACCAGAAGTTTGAAGCTAGTAAGATTTTTAAATGTTTTAGAAAAAAGTCTTCAGTGTTCAGCATATCAGCATATCATAACCAGTGAAAAGAGTAATACTGCGAAATACTTTTACAACTGGAAAAATAAAGAGCTTTCTATTTGAATATATTTGAAATGTAATTCATTTCTGTAATTGTGGATTCCTGGAATGAATTCCAGAACTGAATTACTCCAATCTTCATGTCACATGATTCTTCAGAAATCATTCTAATATGCTGAATTGATTATCAAGAAACATATTCTATTATATCAAAGTTAAAACAGATGTGCAGCATAATATTTTGTAGAAACTGTGATACATTTTCAGGATTCTTTAATAAATAAAACGTTTAAAAGAAAACATTTATTTAAAAACTAATATTTTGTAACATATACTGGACCACATTTTGCAAAATAAAATGCTCTCTAAAATAATAGTGTCCCGCTACACAATACAATCTTTCACTGACCATCAATAGCAAGTAGCAAGCTATGGTTATGATGTAAATTAAAAGACTACTTCAAATGGTTTTGTCCAAATCTCTGAATACAGCAAAGAAATGTGCTTTCAAACCATTTCATGGGGTGCTTAAAGCCCTGAATAGTGTTAATAACTGCAGACTAAACGGAGTGATACAGTTTCTCCAGTAATAGAAACTAATAAATAGTAATGAATTTGCTGCCCACTGACCTGAATTGCAGACTGGTGGAAATATGTTCACTCAGTAACCTACTTAATGTGAACTTTAGCAGTCTCTGTCTTCAATTAGTACACATTAACTACCCATTCAGCACACAAATTCATAAGTAAACAAAAATAAACATTGGCGTATTGACAGACAATCAATACATGAAATGATCTGGTGTTTAACACTTTGTTCTAACTATCCACAGTTTGATACAGTGATTGTTTTGCATTGCACATAATTTCTGCTTTCAATGTGGACAGAAAAATGAATACAGCCATGTTACTGGTCACCTTGCTGTGTGCGTAAACCACAGATCCCAGGAGCTTCCATGTGCCACCGCGGCGGTCCATACGCAGCATTCGAAGGATCTGAAGAAACCTCAAACTCCGAATGGCAGAGGTGGCAAAAACATTTCCCTGTGAGCCAGCGGCCAGCACTGACACCGAGGCAAAAAGGACCATGATATCTGCAGAACAAGATAAATCTTTATGTTATATTCGTTTAAATCATGCACTAATGGAGTTCACATTATTCTACTGTAGCACTGGTTCCAGTCTATCAAGTGTCACAATTCAGAGAGTTTTCTCATTTACTGCCCCCAAAAAGTTGGCAAAGCAGATTTTATTGTCTCTTGAGCAAAAAGAATAGAGAGACAGAGAGAGAGAGAGAGAGAGAGAGAGAGAGAGAGAGAAGAGGAAACATGCATTATAGAAGAAAATCAGAACAGAAAAAAAAAACTGAATTGATTTTCTAACCGATGATACAGAAGGGTTTGCGTGCAAATCTGAGCCTTCCTCTCCATCCTCTGTAGCGACAGCAGCAGCCGGCTGCCCAAATCCGCACAATATATTCCACACCAAACACTACGATTGTCACAATTTCCTGGACAGACAGCAGACACATCCACTTACTGACATTTATTTGTGCTGCCATATTATAGTTATATAGTTATAATGTAATATAATGCCCAATGATAAATAAAATAAAATTGAATAAATTATCATTCAGCATTGTTTCAAATTTGGTATTCGACAGAAATTCTAAAACTTAGTTGTATAATATAATATAATATAATATAATATAATAAAAAAAGTCAAATTGTTAACAAATGAGAAAAACAAAACGTAACAAATAGATATAAAACTTATTACTATAAAACAAATTTTTTACAAAAATAGTAACAAATCAAAAATACACAGATCACAGCACGTCCAATCTTTTTATGTTAAAAGAGCAGTATGTAAGTGCTTGATGGCTACTGTTACACTGATCCAAACAGATCTATAAAGTTTCATGTTCACATCACCACTGGATAATGTCCTACTCGTCATGTTCTGTTAGAATGTGGAACAGGATCTACTGTGATCTACAGTGTTTACAATGTGCACACACAAGTGTTTGATATAAAACCCTGACAGCATCACTACATGTATCAGCTTCTGCCTGTAAATCATGTTAAACGAGGATCAGATACAAACCAGGATGTACAAGGCACTCTCAGAGCTTTTCTTGTATTCTTTGATTGTTGCGAACACTGACAGAACCAGACAGGAAAACACCAGCAGAAACCTGCAAGACAGGAGAGCAGTAAATCAAACCAATAATGGAACGCTGGCTTGTTCTCTCACGTGAGATATCAAAGCAACTCTACAAGCTCCAACTGATACAGGAAGCTTCAGTATTAGATGTTATTAGGGCCCGAGCACCGAGGTGCGAGGACCCTCTTGTATCTGCTTTGTTTTTAGGGCCCGAGCACCGAGGTGCGAGGACCCTCTTGTATCTGCTTTGTTTTTTATTATTATTATTCTTCTTCTTCTTCTTCTTCTTCTTCTCCCGAATGAATCGCATTTTTGAGGGCTTTAACATGCTCAAAAAGTCATGAAACTTTGCACACGCGTCAAACCTGGTGAAAATTTTCGTCTGATATAGGATTCAGAAGAGGGTGTGGCAAAATGGCTCGACAGCGCCACCTATACTAAGAAAATCAACAGCCTTCCAGCTATGTTTCACGTACATGCACGAAAATTGGCACACATATGTAACACACCAATACCTACAAAAAAGACTCTTGGACCAAAATTCTAAACCCAACAGGAAGTCGGTTATTTTTAATATTATGAGCAAATTTTGTGTAATTTTGGTCATTTCCATGTGTTGTATTTTAACGAACTCCTCCTAGAGATTTCTTCAAATCAACACCAAATTTGGTATGCCTAATCTAAAGGCCTTTGCGACATTAAATTGCGAAGATCTTGAGTTTTCGTTGAAGGGCGTGTCTGTGGCGGCCTGGCGAATTTCGATGATTCGCCATGAAAAATGAAGTTGCTATAACTCACACATACAATGTCCAATCTGCCCCAAACTTCACATGTTTGATGAAACTCTGAACCTGAACAGATTGACATGCCCATATTCAGTTATAGTCATAGCGCCACCTATTGGCAACAGGAAGTGTCATATTTTACGCTGTGACGAACTTCTCCTAGAATTTTTTTGACATCAATGTCTTTTTTGTGGTCAGTCTAATCTAAAGGCCTGTGCGATGTTCAGTTGTGAAGATCTTGAGTTTTCGTTAAAAGGCGTGTCCACGGCACCATGGCGAAGTTCGATGTCTCGCCATGTGAATAAAAGATGTTATAACTCAGGCATAAAATGTCCGATCTTCCCCAAACTTCACATGTGTGACAAGAGTCCTGACCTGAACAGATCTGCAGGCCAATATTCCACCGGGTGTGGCAGAATGGCTCGATAGCGCCACCTATACACATTCAACGGATTGTGCCTCGAGCTATGTTTCACGTACATGTACAAAAATCGGTACACACATGTAACTCACCAATATCTACAAAAAAGTCTCTTGGTACGAAATCCGAATCCCAACAGGAAGTCGGTTATTTTGAATTTTCCCTGCAAAATTGGTGTTGTTTTTGCCATTTTCAGGGGTTGTACTTTAACGAACTCCTCCTAGAGATTTATTCAGATCAACACCAAACTTGGTCAGTGTAATCTAAAGCCATTTGCGATGTTAAATTGCGAAGGACTTGAGGTTTCATTAAAGGGCGTGTCCATGGCGGCCTGACAAATTTCGATGTTTCGCCATGAAAAAGGAAGTTACTGTAACTCAGACATACAATGTCCAATCTGCCCCAAACTTCACATGTTGGATGAGACTCTTGACCTGAACAGATCTACATGCCCATATTCAGTTATAACCATAGCGCCACCTATTGGCAACAGGAAGTGACATATTTTACACTGTGACAGACTATTTCTAGAAATTTTATGACATCAATGTCTTTTTTTGTGGTCAGTCTAATCTAAAGACCTGTGTGATGTTTAGTTGTGAAGTTCTTGAGTTTATGTTAAAAGGCGTGTCCATGGCGCCGTGACGAAGTTCGATGTCTCGTCATGGGAATAAAAGATGTTATAACTCAGGAATAAAGTGTCCGATCTTGCCCAAACTTCACATGTGTGATAAGGGTCCTGGCCTGAACAGATCTGAAGGCCAATATTCTATTGGTTGTGGCAAAATGGCTCGATAGCGCCACCTATAAACTTTCAACGGAGTGCATATGCACATTCAATGGAGTGCGCCTCAAGCTATTTTTCACGTACATGTATAAAAATCGCTACACACATGTAACACACCAATACCTACAAAAAAGTCCCATGTTACGAAATCCGAATCCCATCAGGAAGTCGGTTATTTAGAATTTTCTCTGCAAAATGGCGTTGTTTTTGCCATTTTCAGGGGTTGTACTTTAACAAACTACTCCTAGAGATATATTCAGATCAACACCAAACTTGGTCAGTTAAATCTAAAGGCGTTTGCGATGTTAAATTGCGAAGATTTTGAGGTTTCGTTAAAGGGCGTGTCCATGGCGGCCTGACAATTCGATGTTTCGCCATGAAAAAGGAAGTTGCTGTTACTCAGACTTACAATGTCCAATCTGCCCCAAACTTCACATGTTAGATAAGACTTCTGCCCTTAACAGATCTACATGCCCATATTCAGTTATAGTCATAGCGCCACCTGCTGGCAACAGGAAGTGACATGTTGTATGCTGTGACAAACTACTCCTAGAATTTTTTTGAGATTAATGTATTTTTTGTAGTCAGTCTAATCTAAAGGCCTGTGCAATGTTAACTTGTGGAGATCTTGAGTTTTTGTTAAAGGGCATGTCCATGGCGTCATGACAACTTTTGATGTCTCGCCACAGCAAGACAAGTTGTTGTAACTCAGGCATAATTTGTTCGATCTTCCCCAAACTTCACATGTTCGATAAGAGTCCTGCCCTGAACACATCTGAAGGCCAATAGTCCATTATAATGAGAGCACCAACTGCTGGCAACACAAAGATTGGCACAAATATGGAGTAAACTTTGATATATTCCACTTATATTTATGAGTTTAAATGCATGTTTCTCACCGTTCACCTATTTACTAAAGCCACTCGCTGCCGGTGAGCCCGTGTGCGAGGGCCCGTTCATCGCTGCTTGCAGCTTTAATTAGGGCCCGAGCACCGAGGTGCGAGGACCCTCTTGTATCTGCTTTGTTTTTTATTATTATTATTCTTCTTCTTCTTCTTCTTCTTCTTCTCCCGAATGAATCGCATTTTTGAGGGCTTTAACATGCTCAAAAAGTCATTAAACTTTGCACACGCGTCAAACCTGGTGAAAATTTTCGTCTAATATAGGATTCAGAAGAGGGTGTGGCAAAATGGCTCGACAGCGCCACCTATACCAAGAAAATCAACAGCCTTCCAGCTATGTTTCACGTACATGCATGAAAATTGGCACACATATGTAACACACCAATACCTACAAAAAAGACTCTTGGAGCGAAATTCTAAACCCAACAGGAAGTCGGTTATTTTTAATATTATGAGCATATTTTGTGTAATTTTGGTCATTTCCATGTGTTGTATTTTAACGAACTCCTCCTAGAGAGTTCTTCAAATCAACACCAAATTTGGTATGCCTAATCTAAAGGCCTTTGCGATGTTAAATTGCGAAGATCTTGAGTTTTCGTTGAAGGGCGTGTCCGTGGCGGCCTGGCGAATTTCGATGATTCGCCATGAAAAATGAAGTTGCTATAACTCACACATACAATGTCCAATCTGCCCCAAACTTCACATGTTTGATGAGACTCCGAACCTGAACAGATTGACATGCCCATATTCAGTTATAGTCATAGCGCCACCTATTGGCAACAGGAAGTGACATATTTTACGCTGCGACGAACTACTCCTAGAAATTTTATGACATCAATGTCTTTTTTGTGGTCACTCTAATCTAAAGGCCTGTGTGATGTTCAGTTGTGAAGATCTTGAGTTTTCGTTAAAAGGCTTGTTCATGGCGCCGCGACGAAGTTCGATGTCTTGCCATGGGAATAAAAGATGTTATAACTCAGGCATAAAATGTCCGATCTTCCCCAAACTTCACATGTGTGATAAGAGTCCTGGCCTGAACAGATCTGCAGGCCAATATTCCACTGGGTGTGGCAGAATGGCTCTATAGCGCCACCTATACACATTCAACGGAGTGCGCCTCTAGCTATGTTTCATGTACATGTACAAAAATTGGTACACATATGTAACACTCCAATACCTACAAAAAAGTCTCTTGGTACGAAATCCGGATCCCAACAGGAAGTCGGTTATTTTAAATTTTCCCTTCAAAATTGGTGTTGTTTTTGCCATTTTCAGGGGTTGTACTTTAACGAACTCCTCCTAGAGATTTATTCAGATCAACACCAAACTTGGTCAGTGTAATCCAAAGCCACTTGCGATAATAAATTGCGAAGGACTTGAGGTTTCGTTAAAGGGCGGGTCCATGGCGGCCTGACAAATTTCGATGTTTCGCCATGAAAAAGGAAGTTGCTGTAACTCAGACATACAATGTCCAATCTGCCCCAAACTTCACATGTTGGATAAGACTCTTGACCTGAACAGATCTACATGCCAATATTCAGTTATAGTCATAGCGCCACCTATTGGCAACAGGAAGTTACATATTTTACACTGCGACAAACTACTCCTAGAAATTTTTTGACATCAATGTCTTTTTTGTGGTCAGTCTAATCTAAAGACCTGTGTGATGTTTAGTTGTGAAGATCTTGAGTTTTTGTTAAAAGGTGTGTCCATGGCGCCGTGATGAAGTTCGATGTCTCGCCATGGGAATAAAAGATGTTATAACTCAGGCATGAAATGTCCGATCTTGCCCAAACTTCACTTGTGTGATAAGGGTCCTGGCCTGAACAGATCTGAAGGCCAATATTCCATTGAGTGTGGCAAAATGGCTCGATAGCGCCACCTATACACTTTCAACGGAGTGCGTATACACTTTAAACTGAGTGCGCCTCGAGCTATGTTTCACGTAAATGTACAAAAATCGGTACACACATGTAAAACACCAATATCTACGAAAAAGCCTCTTGGTACGAAATCTGAATCCCAACAGGAAGTCAGTTATTTCGAATTTTCTCTGCAAAATTAGTGTTGTTTTGGCCATTTTCAGGGGTTGTACTTTAACAAACTCCTCCTAGATATTTATTCAGATCAACACCAAACTTGGTCAGTGTAATCTAAAGCCTTTTGCGATCTTAAATTGCGAAGATCTTGAGGTTTCGTTAAAGGGCGTGTCCATGGCGGCCTGACAAATTTCGTTGTTTCGCCATGAAATAGGATGTTGTTGTAACTCAGGCATAAAATGTCCAATCCTCCCCAAATCTCACATGTTCGATAAAAGTCCTGCCCTGAACACATCTGAAGGCCAATATTCCATTATAATGATAGCGCCACCTGCTGGCAACAGGAAGATTGACACATATATGGAATAAACATTGATATATTCTACTTATATTTATTAGTTTAAACGCATATTTCTCACCGTTCATCTATTAACTAAAGCCACTCGTTGCTGGTGAGCCCGGGTGCGAGGGCCCGTTCATCGCTGCTTGCAGCTTTAATTTATTATTATTATTCTTCTTCTTCTTCTTCTTCTTCTTCTCCCGAATGAATCGCATTTTTGAGGGCTTTAACATGCTCAAAAAGTCATGAAACTTTGCACACGCGTCAAACCTGGTGAAAATTTTCGTCTAATATAGGATTCAGAAGAGGGTGTGGCAAAATGGCTCGACAGCGCCACCTATACCAAGAAAATCAACAGCCTTCCAGCTATGTTTCACGTACATGAATGAAAATTGGCACACATATGTATCACACCAATACCTACAAAAAAGACTCTTGGAGCGAAATTCTAAACCCAACAGGAAGTCGGTTATTTTTAATATTATGAGCATATTTTGTGTAATTTTGGTCATTTCCATGTGTTGTATTTTAACGAACTCCTCCTAGAGAGTTCTTCAAATCAACACCAAATTTGGTATGCCTAATCTAAAGGCCTTTGCGATGTTAAATTGCGAAGATCTTGAGTTTTCGTTGAAGGGCGTGTCCGTGGCGGCCTGGCGAATTTCGATGATTCGCCATGAAAAATGAAGTTGCTATAACTCACACATACAATGTCCAATCTGCCCCAAACTTCACATGTTTGATGAGACTCCGAACCTGAACAGATTGACATGCCCATATTCAGTTATAGTCATAGCGCCACCTATTGGCAACAGGAAGTTACATATTTTATGCTGCGACGAACTACTCCTAGAAATTTTATGACATCAATGTCTTTTTTGTGGTCACTCTAATCTAAAGGCCTGTGTGATGTTCAGTTGTGAAGATCTTGAGTTTTCGTTAAAAGGCTTGTTCATGGCGCCGCGACGAAGTTCGATGTCTCGCCATGGGAATAAAAGATGTTATAACTCAGGCATAAAATGTCCGATCTTCCCCAAACTTCACATGTGTGATAAGAGTCCTGGCCTGAACAGATCTGAAGGCCAATATTCCACTGGGTGTGGCAGAATGGCTCTATAGCGCCACCTATACACATTCAACGGAGTGCGCCTCGAGCTATGTTTCACGTACATGTACAAAAATTGGTACACATATGTAACACTCATATACCTACAAAAAAGTCTCTTGGTACGAAATCCGGATCCCAACAGGAAGTCGGTTATTTTAAATTTTCCCTTCAAAATTGGTGTTGTTTTTGCCATTTTCAGGGGTTGTACTTTAACGAACTCCTCCTAGAGATTTATTCAGATCAACACCAAACTTGGTCAGTGTAATCCAAAGCCACTTGCGATAATAAATTGCGAAGGACTTGAGGTTTCGTTAAAGGGCGGGTCCATGGCGGCCTGACAAATTTCGATGTTTCGCCATGAAAAAGGAAGTTGCTGTAACTCAGACATACAATGTCCAATCTGCCCCAAACTTCACATGTTGGATAAGACTCTTGACCTGAACAGATCTACATGCCAATATTCAGTTATAGTCATAGCGCCACCTATTGGCAACAGGAAGTTACATATTTTACACTGCGACAAACTACTCCTAGAAATTTTTTGGCATCAATGTCTTTTTTGTGGTCAGTCTAATCTAAAGACCTGTGTGATGTTTAGTTGTGAAGATCTTGAGTTTTTGTTAAAAGGTGTGTCCATGGCGCCGTGATGAAGTTCGATGTCTCGCCATGGGAATAAAAGATGTTATAACTCAGGCATGAAATGTCCGATCTTGCCCAAACTTCACTTGTGTGATAAGGGTCCTGGCCTGAACAGATCTGAAGGCCAATATTCCATTGAGTGTGGCAAAATGGCTCGATAGCGCCACCTATACACTTTCAACGGAGTGCGTATACACTTTAAACTGAGTGCGCCTCGAGCTATGTTTCACGTAAATGTACAAAAATCGGTACACACATGTAACACACCAATATCTACGAAAAAGTCTCTTGGTACGAAATCTGAATCCCAACAGGAAGTCAGTTATTTCGAATTTTCTCTGCAAAATTAGTGTTGTTTTGGCCATTTTCAGGGGTTGTACTTTAACAAACTCCTCCTAGATATTTATTCAGATCAACACCAAACTTGGTCAGTGTAATCTAAAGCCTTTTGCGATCTTAAATTGCGAAGATCTTGAGGTTTTGTTAAAGGGCGTGTCCATGGCGGCCTGACAAATTTCGTTGTTTCGCCATGAAATAGGATGTTGTTGTAACTCAGGCATAAAATGTCCAATCCTCCCCAAATCTCACATGTTCGATAAAAGTCCTGCCCTGAACACATCTGAAGGCCAATATTCCATTATAATGATAGCGCCACCTGCTGGCAACAGGAAGATTGGCACATATATGGAATAAACATTGATATATTCTACTTATATTTATTAGTTTAAACGCATATTTCTCACCGTTCATCTATTAACTAAAGCCACTCGTTGCTGGTGAGCCCGGGTGCGAGGGCCCGTTCATCGCTGCTTGCAGCTTTAATTCATTGATATTATTTGTTTTGGATAAAGTAGTTGATGCATATTCATGAAGGACATTGAGTTTAGACACTTAATTAGAATTGGGCCCTCTTGGGCCCATCGTTGGTTTTGTGATCTATGAGAAAAAATACTGGCTTGAGAGAGACAAGAATCCTTGGAGAGTTCCTGACACTCTGCAGTTAAACTCAAGAGATAAATCCCTCAAGAGAGAGAAGGAGAGTGAAGGGAAATGAGACTAAAATAGCTGAAAGTCTCATTAGCATAAAACCTCTCTGGGCCTCACACCCATGTACAATGAGAGAGAGAGAGAGAGAGAAACAATGACGGATAAAAACATTGAGATAAAACTTTGGGGGGAACCAGAAATACTCTGAACTGACAACCAAAGCTACCTGGAGACTTCCAAAACATTGATGCCTAATGATTCACACCATTACAAAGGCATCAAGCAGTGATGTGGCGCTGTGTGATAAAGTTAAATGTCAGGGAATCTCGACCATCATCAAACAATCAGTGAAGGCACTCAAATGACCAGCGCAATGCCTTCAGAGAAGAGGTCAGTCTGAGATCATGAGGGTGACAATGAAAATAAAAGGTGCCCATTTCATTCTATTTTCTCCAAGACAAAAACAAAACCCTGATCACTGTTATTTGATCTATAACATACTCATTTTAAAATACATTGAAAAAATTGTCATTCTTCTTTTAAACAGTAGTGTACATGTTCTTGTGGTGTTTGAATTCCCTTCTGTTTGTTTAAAGTGACATTTCTTTCAAATGTAGTCTTTTAACTAAACTATTTATCTATTTTTTTATTCCATTGCAGTGGACAGTTTCCCTTTACAAAGCAGACAATATTTAGTCTTTGGCCCTGAGTCTGTGTGAATCTCCATTTTTGGATTTAAGACCTGCGAGAGTAATAAATGAGCCAGGATTCCAGACTTCTTCAATATGCAAAGAAAACCATTATGATAAAAAAAAAACTACCTGTATTAATATTCAATAGATCTGTATTGATTTTAAACTGACAAACTTTAGCTGTTCTTATATAAGATCTTATATAAAATCTGAGTTGCCGAGTAAGCTGCTTCTTGCCCCAGGTATTAATATTATATGTCATGACAGAAACTAATCTGCTAATTTGGAACAATCTAACAGAAGGAGATCAGTAAAACAGACTGGTCCTAAAGGGAATGAGGCCAGAGGTGAATAAATGTGGGCTGCATTAATAAAGGTGGGAGACAGAGGATTAGAAAGTCAATGGTAAGTAAATCATCTCAAATGAGAATCCTCACAGGAAATCTAATCTTTACTCATTACGCATGGCCATAAAATGCTGAGTCGTGCAGGACCAGTGACATCAGACACCTGACGTGGCTTACAGGAACAACACATCACATTATGAGAAATGATTGCTCACCTTCCTGCTCTCAGATGGTGTGGACTTTATGGCCACGTAGTGTCTTCAGAGGATGAAGTCATTTATTACAAACTTGACATTAACACAGCTACACTGGAGTTTTGTACATCACTGATGCTGATGTTTGGTGACATGCAGATCTTAATGTACTGCCTTCAGGTAAGGGGCTTTACAAACTTTGTGCTTTGAAAGTGCAACCCAAGAAAATCTAATAAGATTTTCACAAACAGTCAAACTGACCACAGAGGCATCAAACACAAGACTGCAATTACTTCAGCAACAATACAGCATTTTGACACTCACTGTTTGTGATACTAAATATCTGAACATCAAATGTAAAAAACCTACAGTACAAACCAATTACATAAACACGATAAATAGATAGTCATTAAGCCCTTTTGTCTTTGTCAGGCTGGTTATTGCTCCTGATGTTGGCAACAGCCACAGACTAATCTGGAAATTGTAAGGCGGAGTAGACTATACAGGCCTGTCAAACAGAGAGACAAGGACACATTCTTTGAGTCAGCAGTGAATAGGTAATAGAGCAATCGATTTACCTCATTCACCCTAGTAGCACAGTTCTCTCAAAACGAAACTCCAGACTGAACCAAGGACATATACAATGATTTGTTATTAGGTGACATCAAATCGTAATTCACGTTAAATAACAATTAAGTAATGTCTTAAAAGTTTACAATACAGTTCAAAAATTTGGGGCTGGAAAGATTTTTATAATGGTATTGAAAGAACACAAAGGTTACATTAATTTAATTAAAAATACATATAAAATATTATGTCTTCAATGTCACAAAATAATTATAATATGTTGATTTGGTTTACCAAAAAACTTATTAGTAGTATTTTTTTTTTTAAATAAAACATTCATTTGATATTTTCTGTATGATCACTAATGTCTTTATTGTCGTTTTATCATTTGAATTTTTATATAATTTTATTTACCCCCATTTTTGGAGTTGTGAGTGTATATTGTTGTGTAATACATAATAGATTATTATATTCTTGCCCTTTTGTTTGCATTAGCTATCAAAAACTAACTAGCAGCAAAATAAAGTTGCATATACAATAAGGCACAAATACTCACTTGCATATCAAAGCATTCACCACTTCTAAATATCTCCTTGTACCCCTTTCCTTAAGCTTGAGAAATAAGGATTTAGCTGAGTCTGTACAGCATGCAAAGTGCTATCTCTGCATTTAATGCTTGTGAAAGAGAGAGAAAAAACACTTAACGTAAGAGGCCAAAGTCAGCACACTGCACTGCACTCTGTGTGTGTGTGTGTGTGGGGGCACACTAGACAGAGTAAAATAAGGATGGTGGCTGTATAAATAATGTATCTTCAGAACTCACATTCTAGTCTCAGGCTGAAGTGGGAGTCTTCTATGAGGGTTGCATGACCAGCAGAGCGGACAAAGACATTTACAGCCACTCAGAAGATTAGACAGCTCATACTCCAGCATCCATGATACAGTCTGAGGTTATGATGCTGCATTATGACAGACTGGTTTATAGGCATCATAAGAGATGACATTTGAGGTAATGGAGCTCTATGTGTTTCTAAAAGGCTACAGAATAAGTGATGCTGTACACGCCTTGCTTTAAGATTCAATCACAGGACCAATCTCATCTCTCCAAGCAAAAGATACAGAGGTTTATAAGTGTTATCATTTGAAACCAATCCTATAGGATATTTAGGAATATAAAATCAAAAGGAATATCATGTAGCTGAAAGAAAAAAAATTAAAGAAAATCTTTATAACTCCTATTTAACGGTCTAAAGTGTTTAAGCTCCCAATACCCAGCAGAAAAACAGTATTTAGGGTTATAATGATTAGACAATTTCAGGCTCAAAAAAATAATAATAAATAACTTCCTGCAAGAACTTAAGTTTATCCTGTAGGATCTTATTTGATTACATTCCTATTAGAATCCTTTAGGACATGCTCCAAATTACTTATTAGAAATTTTAATCTGTAAAGATTCTTGATTAGGGACCACTCAGCAAGATAATGATGGAGTCATATAATACACGTCAGTAGAAAATAAAATAAAGCCTCATAAGGATTCACAAAAGGCTAGTCAGAAGAGGGGAACATGGGAAGCTTTGTCAGAAGCATTTCTAGCATTTCATCAGTGTACTGCACATATTTTGTTAGCAAACAGTACAGTGATTTACATTCCAACCAATAATCATATAGATAAACTACTACATTAATGTACAATGAATGGTACAGTATTTACAGTAAATGCTACTAATAATGTCTTAATGTCTAATAATTGTAGTAGTACTTGGTACTTCCGTGTTGTGTATTGTTTTGATTCTCATTGATTGGAAATGCATTGGTTAGAGTGAATTAAGACTTTCTGGCACGCATACAGTACGGCTTTTCAGTTGATTCTAGATAAATATCTTCTTCATCCAGTGCTCTTTCCCCTTATCTGTCTCTGTCATGTATTTTAAGAGCTGAAAAAGACTCAGCACACGATTCAGTGTGGTGAGATGTTCGAATAATTTAGATTGACATCCATGCTTTTGAAATAGACAGCAGACATATACACAAATATAATACACATGACATAGGCTACTGTAGTAAAAATATATTTTTTGACGGTCTCGCCCATGACTGCCAAGTTTAAGTAGCCAAGACGCTGTAAAATCACTTAGAATAAAAAAAGAACAATTTACATAACATTATTCTAGTTGTCTAGCTAGTTTTGAAAGAAAAAACTCGCCTTGTTTTAAATGCTCGGATCATTAACTGCCTTTCAGCCAATTATTTACGCGAAAGTTATGTCAACCAATTAATATTCATAAGCCAGACTAAGATGGTCAGAAAATGAGTTTCCTCAATTTCCAGATTGTTCCTACACCCCTGTGCCACATTAAAGAACCCAGCGACGGCCACGTTTGCATGCCACCGGCGAAACCGTGAACCTCTGGCACGGTTTTCCCTCTTGGCAAGCATCACGGATTTGTTGCCGCGGCTAACACGATCGACCGCGCTGACGCGGTACTACAGGAGCTGACCGGTTCTGAAACCGCTGCCTGATGATGATACCCTACAGTCTACAGTAGGCTAATAATCTGTGAACACTTTCCAACGACTCAGGCAGAGAAATATGCACAGCTGTGAAAAGCTCATTTGGCGGCCTGGCTCTAAATGTATAGACATTTGCTACCAGACAAAACTTTTACATATTTCCCCACTGTTTGACTGACGCTCTGCGACAAAAGCTGCAGGCAGGCCGACAACCATGTCAAACTTTCAGCATTCTGGGCGGTGCAGCACAGCATCTCTGTCAGTAAAGGTGGGTGATTCCCACGTCACGCAGAAAAGCAGATACTCACACATAAGCGTGGTAAATGAACGCCCAGCCTCGGGGTCTTTCCAGCGCATTGTAAAGGAAATTTTGCAGTCTGCGGTAACGTGCGTTTCTTTTGTGAGCGATTCTCCCCCTGGAGATGCTGGACCTCGGTCTGCTCAGGATGCTGCCCCGTTTTGTGCTCTCGGAACCGGCAATGAGAAGTGCCCCGTCTCGGCTCGTCTCCGCAGCCCCGGGGTCCAGTCCCACAAAGCCGACTTTCAGTTTCTTCTCCCCTGCGGGAGGGTGATAAACTTCACCGTTAGCGGATTTTTTCACCATCCTTACAGTTTAAAGGATCCAAACGAGTGTATAAAGTAGTCGTGGGCAGACATCGCCGAACCGGGGTGTGTTCTGTAGTGCGGTGGTCTCGTACTAAAAGCCAATTGAAACGCTAAGGCGAAACTGCAGTGGGGTAGTCCTTTATCTTTACGCCTTCCGGCTCCCGCACGAGCCTCTATATTTAATGTTTCAGCTGTCGGATTTTGAAAGAAGGGGCTGATGTAACAAATTGTTGCAAGCAGTAAATAATTAGAAAGCTAGTTAAATCATTCATGGAAGAAAAGGAAATAGAACTTTGCCATGCTGAAATCTTTATGCCCTTAACAGCACAATGGAGACGAGCAGTAGGTTATTCCAGGTTGGTGTCATGTAAAAAAAGAATGATGCTTAACTTAAAACATTATAAAATCTCACAAAAGGTCTGATTTCTGCACAGGTGTGCAACTAGACAGTAAATAATGGGGAAAATTGTTATTAAGGCAGACCAAACAAAAGTTGTGGTTTAATTGAAAGTGCAATAAACAGGACTTTTCACTGTTCTTAACCTCTCTCCATATGCTTACTTATATATACCATTAACAGTTATGTTGGGTTGCATTCGGAAATGAGGGTGACACACTGAGCTTTAAGGTATAAGACAATTATACATCCCTAATTAGACAATTCTGAAGTTTCAGACCCCTGGATTTACTGCAGGACATTAGTTTTAACTGAAGCATTCTTGGAGGATCTAAATATAGATATTAAATTACTTCGGAAAGGAGAGCTTAAACAATGCTTTTAATTCAACACTTGAGTTAAAAACAATTGGATACATTCTTACATTATCAGCAAGGTAAGTTTAAGAGCCATTTAATGTATTTATCATTAAGAGTTCAGGACAGCATATAGACAGAGACATCACAGTCAAACATTAAAGTTAAATATTTAAAGATGCAGATTAGATCTACTTCTTCACTCCACCAGTGAGGTTTTGATTAAACTGCTCTTATTAATAGAAACCAACAGAATTTGTCAA
Organism: Carassius auratus; assembly: GCF_003368295.1. NCBI lineage: Eukaryota > Metazoa > Chordata > Actinopteri > Cypriniformes > Cyprinidae > Carassius > Carassius auratus. The sequence continues at coordinate 24,780,161 of NC_039250.1, forward strand.
ATTAAGAGAACAATTTGGAACTGAAAAAAAAAAAAAAGAGGTAAAGACCAAGAAACTATAAGGCCCTCCCAAAAAAGGCTTGATTTGTAAGCACCACTGAAAATGTTTTGCTCTTTGAGCTAAAAGGTACAGTTGAAATCATGTCAAGAAGTTAACAATTGGCAATAATAAACTTAAAATAGTACTGAAAACAGGACAGAAGTTTAAAGTAAAAAAAAACAAAACAAAAAAAAAACACATTTGATTACAAGCATAGCATGTTTCAGCTGACTGATTAGTGAGGTTAAATTATTCAGTCACAACTTTTGAAAGGGGAAGCTAATCGCACAATAATGGACCGAAATGGTGCAGAAACCTGAGATTTTAATATACAGTGACAGAAACATGCTAACGCTAATGCTATGTCTTTGGGTTTTACTAGATTTAGGTCTATCATACAGAAATGATAGGTTTCATGTGGACATTATAAAGCATAATAACAAGCAACAACAAAGACCTTCAAAATATATCATGACACCGCACAGATTCTGTGGATTAAAAACACTTGTTTCCAGTTTAAAAACCATTTGCTTTGAGGACCAAATAAAATGTTAAAATCCAATTGAAAATAAATCAGAATTTTACCAGCACTGGGCTTCAATTTGTGTAGATACAAGGAGGGAAAAAACACTATTTATTAGCATAAATTCAAGTATTGTTTAAAATATTTCATGGTTTTAAGTTGCAGTTTCTAACTTCCATGCTGATATGTAACAGACAGTGACGTGTTATGAGCTACAATACAAACACAATGAACGTCTCATCAAGATTTAATTAAGACATGATGCTTTGTTGCATTATTGTCTTTAAGTGACCTTATTTACTCAAATCTTTGTTGGAGTTCTTTAAATTGTGTCACATTTGAGCAAATACTGTCAACTGTCAGGACTACTGAAATGAACATATACTGTATAATTATATATATGTTAAGAGAAACGCAGACTTTGCATGTTACAAAAGCGGTCACATACTGTACACACTAGCTTAACTAATCCAGGAACACGGTTCAATTTCCAGGCCTTCTCGGTTACTGACCACACAGCTGAAGTTAGAAAATTAAACATCGAACACACTGTGTAAAAGCACAATACCGTTTCCTATTCGAATATACACTAAGTATACAAAATGAAAGATGTACAATATTATATGTTTTAACATTATTAATACTTTTTAAATTATAGCACTGATGTTCCCAAAGAGCTTTTGCTTATCCCTCTGATACATACACATATATTTACCCAAATAACAAAACTTCAATAATATCCTACTATATCTATTGATTCTTCACATGATCCCTTTGCTTTTCTTTCTCTTCTAAAATGTACAGTACTTTTAATAAACACTAAAGAACACAAGCATTTTTTATTGGGCTTTTCCAAACAGCCGGGACAGTCACACACTGTACACAGCACTGATTCATGTTTAAGAAGTGCTATACCCCCTTTTTTTCACCCAGTTGATCAATCATAATTTCAACCTTCAATATCAACATTTTGATTGGAGTGAAATCTTGTATTTTTGTATTGTTTGAGAAGCTTATAGCCACCAAATGTTTCCCTGCTATTATTACAAATGCGCCGGTGCTAGAACTTCACAATAAAATTGTGTTGTTAAACAAAATCAAGCGAATTTTAAACACAATGACAGATGAGAATTACGGTATTGAAACTGGTCCATGTAGGCTGGAATGATTTCAGTACTTTTGAAATACCTGATATGAGTGAGAGAATCGCAACAGCGCTCTGAGGGCTCCACCTCCCATGACACAGTGCAGACACATGCATGCTAAGCTACAGTAATTGCACATAATCACCACGTATCTGAACATAACGTCGCCATCCATACCAAACCAACCTATTCACTGACGCAAGATTGCAGTCAGAGGTGAAAGAAGAGATAATACAGTTAGATTTAGCCATTCACATGCCAGTCCAGATCCATTAGGAGGCCAAACAATGTAGCAATGTGGGCAGACACTGCTAGCCAAGATTAGCGTCGTTAGCATTAGCGATTTTCTCAGCTGCCAGAGCAGGAGATAAAAGTGGTCGGATGGTTCTCAGTCCTCGTTGTGTTGACCTCAGCCAGACCTCTCTGGATGAGGCTGGCCGGGAGTTGATATGTGCTGAGGCATGGTCTCAAAATGATTAGCCAGTCTTGATATCTCCCAGCATCTAGAAGGTCTGAGAGACAGACATCACCTCATTCAAAGATCTCCATCGGAGGGGGGTAAACACAACCTGAAGAGCCTGTGATGAGGATACAAAAGAGAAGTTTCATTCAACTCCAAAGCCACACTAGGAATAATCACTTTTCATATTTAAAGTTAAATAGCAAGAGTCATTCATACCTGGGAGCACACGGTGGCATCTGGTCCATTACTCTGAGATTTTTGGCAGAGATCTCCACTCTGGTGCCCTATAAATAAAGATAGTTATTATTGATGGTTGGAATACTATCAGAATACCTTAAAACGTTCTAAAACGTCTCCTCAAAATATTTAGTTCCCTAAGTTTCTGAGTGTATATTACTAGTTTGTTGCTCGAAATACCAACAACTCTATCCTTTAGACTACTTGCCCACACATTTTTACTGATATATTCAAGCATATGTCAAGCACTGCAGGTGTGTAGGCCTGTATTGTATCTGTTAAAGTTCTTCTTGTTATTCTACTGTACTTCTCGCATAATAAGTCGACCTATAGAACTGTATGCTAAAAGTTGTGAGATTTAACATACTGATTAAGCAGAGTTTTGGAGTCAGTCTCTCAAAACTAGATTTAGTTTTTAGTTTTTTAAACAAATCGTTTTATTCAAACTCCTACAGTTTTCATCCAAGTGAGTTAATGCCAGTCAAAAGCTTTTTGATATTGCTTACAATTCAACAAACCGAGAAAGTTCAAACATGTCTTCTAAATAGTAGTCAAACGATTAATCGTGATATATTGCGTAAACAAACCTTTGGGTGTTATTTATCATGATTAATCGTTTGACAGCACTATTTTTAAATGCATATCTTTGCATACTGACATAAAAGTTGCTGTATATAATTACCATTACATTTTTGAGGGGAAATATTAACCAATTTTTTTACTATTTTTTTATTGTCAAAGTCAGGAGTACATGTAAATAAACAATGTGTACTCTTTCTATGTTACATGCATCCAGATATCTCTGATTATTTGTTAGCAAAAGTCTGTCAGTGTTTTGCACCATCAGGCAGATTTTACTGACAAATACACAGATATCGGAGAGCAGGTAACATACAAAGCTGGTTGAAAATCTATGAAGTTGTCCTTTAAGTGTACAGTACAGAAGCATTTTAGTGGCCACCTACTGGGCAAAATGCATACAGTGATGCACGGTAAGTCATGCTTCAGACTTAGTCTGGAGTGGCCTGTTTGGCAGCAGGTATAGATGTAGAACATTTTCTACTAAACCACAGGATTGATTTGGAAAGATTTAAAGACATAAGGTGATCAGTTTGAGTTATATGTCATAAGCTGTACCTGTTTGCGCATGATGTCCATGGTCTGCATTAGGCAGCGGGGCATGAGGCCATGGTTTCTGGATAGAGTAACAGCCTGCTCCAGTGACACAGTCAGAGTACATCTACACAGAATAAAAACCTTCATCAAGAGGCAGTTTAGACAGTCTGTTATAGATACAGGTTCACCTGGATTAGATGCACATTTGAGCAAGAATAAATGAAAGTAAAAATAAAATATTAGACTGTGGCTGTACTTCAGTAGTAATAGGCTTAAAGATAAGAAGCGTGTGTTATGAGCCGTCACTCTATAAAACTCTATTCCCATCTGTGGATTCACGCTTGACTACTGGATCGAGAGCAACATGAAAACAACATTTCACTGCAGATACCTCTGCATCCCAGTGGCACACATGGTGATGTGACAGGCTCCCAGCCGGCTGCAGAGTTCGGAGGACACCAAAAGAACACTGACTCCAGAGGGCTGACCCGCAGAGCCGGGTTTTACATTCATATACGTCTGCATGAGCCGACAGAGGTCATCCAAGGTGTTAAGCGGCCGGAGGAGCTGGAGATTCAAATAGTTAAATGAATGATTATTATTTCATACATAATAAATATACACAGAACACACATATATTATGTAAACAAAAAGTTTAATTTTATATGTGATTAATAATTTGACAGCATTAATTACTACAATTTAAAATAACTTTTCTATTTTAATATATTAAAAAATGTCACTGATTCCTATAAAGGCAAAGCTTAACTTTCAGCAGCCATTACTCCAGTCTTCAGTGTCACATGATCTTACAGAAATCATTCTATACACTGGTTTGTTTTTGTTTTTGGAACAATATCAATGCTGATTTTTATTATTATTATTTTATTTTTTTGTGGAAAATGTTATATTTCTTCAAGATTTTTTAATGATTAGAAAGTTCAAAAGGATAGAATTTATTGAAACAGAAATCTTTTGTAACAATGTAAATGTCTTTACTTTAATGTTACTTTCACTATTGATCAATTTAATGCATCTTTGCAGAATAAAAACATTTTAAAAAATCAATGACCAAACAATTGAATGATAGCGTGTTTGGATGTTACCTGGTCTATTTTCACTGCAGTGGAATTTGAGTCTGAATTTGATTTCTCCAGATAAAAAGCCCTAAAAAATGAAAGAAATTATAAAAACAATTAACACTTTTTTTTGCCATTTAAATATTAAAATGCTTAAGTATGATTTACTTAAAAAAAATATAAGTTGAACATGTCATTAAGTTATCTTTTTAAACCATGTTATTAATTTAAATATACAGATAGCTTAGCAGCAAAATGAAAATCAATCAATACTTCAAGCAAAGGTCAATCGGTGATGGCCAAATGTACCTGAGTTTGCGGTAATAACCTTTGACCTTCTCCAGTGACAGAGCATTTGTACGCTGCTGAAACTCTTCCATGGCAACAAAATCCTGAGACAACACACCTTCTGGCTTCTCCAGCCCTGATGAGGATTAAGAAAATGCAGATCAATATCATTCTGTAGTACTCTCAACATGCCACTAGATGGAGACCACGCCTCATAAAGGAAACATCGAGGCTTTAATTAGTTCTAAATGAGCACATTAGGACCATGACTAATTCTAACACTCTCTCTGTGACATCTGAATAGGCAATCCCCTTGAAAGTCTAGATTTTAAAAGGGTAACACTTTAGAATAAGGTTCCATTAGTTAATGTTACTTAACTACTTTAGTTAACATGAACCAAGCAAGAACAATCCTTCTACAGCATTTATTAATCTTATTTAATGTTAATTTCAACATTTACTAATGCATTATTCAAATCAAAAGTTGTGCTTGTTAAAATGAGTTAATGCACCGTGAATTAGCATGAACTAACAATGAATGACTGTATTTTCATAACTAACATTAACAAAGATGAATAAATACAGTAATAAATCTGTTGTTCGTTGTTTGTTCATGTTAATTAAGACATTAACTAACATTAACTATTGGAACCTCATTCTAAAGTGTTACCTTTATAAGTTTTAATACAAGGCTATATTTGGATTTTAGCTATAAATGCCTCTTATAAAGCAGAACCCTAAACGTCATGGAACCACACAAGTGACCGATTTGGAACATCACTCATTTTCATATTTTGTAAGAACCTAAATTGATTTTGATAGTTTTCTTTGATACCAGGCTTGCATGTTGAACAAAAACCTTAGCATAAAAATACACAGCACAAAGACCAAAAACTAGTAAAATAATGCAATGATATTACCAAGGTTATTGTTTTTAAGTAAAATAAACAAAATTAAAACCATTATTTATTTATTTATTTTTTGTTACTTGAAATAAACACCACCTGGAATAAACTTATTTTGTTTCAGCTAGATGACAAGGAATCATTTCTCAATAAATAACTTGAAGTAAAACTGATATAACCATATTCAAAATAACAAAAACAAAGTTAAAAAAAGACACTTCTCTTGCCTTGATTTATTCTTATCACATTATATTTTGGGATAGGTTTTTCCTCAAAAGAAGCATGCCTGGCATCTTAAGAGGCAGCATAATTAAGAAGGCTACCTTTTTGAATAGCCTATAGTGCCTTAAAATATAACCTCTGTAGGCAGCTCACAAAGTTTGAGAATTGTAAATTACAAATGAAACCCATTTAGAATGGAAAGAGTCATTTGTGTTGTTTCTTTTGTCTGCTCTCACCTCTAGTGAAGAGGACAGATTGAAGCTTCAAAGAGCCTCCGTTCTGCAGTCTTGTTGGCAGCTCACTGAAATGACAGCTGTCCAAGAACATTGTCACCCTGATGGCCTGCCGACTGCCTTCCACCTGGTAATGCACAGATGTGTCTGGAAAAAGAGCATTAAAGGATGCATGAGTCACAGGAAGAGAATATTTAAAATTCTATCCAATTTCAATCTTTGTCCTTTGCACTACTTCATTTTACACCCTTACATACTTTATACGGTATTCTTTATGTTTGAAGACACTGGGAATCTTGTCAGGTTAATTATGTTGTAATTAGATGAGCAAAGGCAAAAACCTCACAGATGTGTGGAAGAGAAAAAGTCAAGCTGTTCACATTTGTACAACACAGAGATGTCCTTGTAAATAAAACACCTTTGTGGCAGGAACAAACCCAAGAGCAGAACATCCTCCCTCAGATTTAGTCAAACCAAAACAGAAGAGGGCAGATAAAGCTGTTCTCCTATCTGACATTCCTGAAGAGGACATCTGGAGGGTGTGTGTGAGGAGGGGAAGGAGGTGCTGCTATATAAGGACGAGAGTTTTGGCTTTCACTTTTTAGTGGAATCACACAGCTTTATCAGAGAAAGGGAGGGACCCTGGATCTAACTATTTATAAAGGAAAAGGAATCTGTGGTCATTGTTGCTGGAGTTACAGTGGTTTAAAGAAAACATTTGAAAACTTGAAATTTGAAATTTAATCAGCATACAAGTTTAATAAATATTTATACCATTTCTAAGCTGTGTGTGTGTGTTTTTATATCACACACACACACACACACACACACACACACACACACACACACACACACATATCTATATCTATCTATCTATCTATATACACAAATACATACACACACACATGCATGTATTTTTCTGTTTGCACTGTGTAGACAAGCTAGTACTCGATGTGTTCATATATGTGGTGTGGTGTCATACTTGGGACAAGGCACTCGTTCTCCAGCGGGCGGAACAGCACGGTGACTTTATCCAGATCTTGCAGTGCTGCTTTTGTATCTTCCAGCATGATTCGCTCTTCTCTCTGTTCAAGAAAACAGTTTGTGAGCCCAAACTAATCAAGATCTTCAAGCAGGAGAGTAATAATCCTGAACACATCCAGGAAAATCCCGGATATGATGGCTTTGGTTCTGTATTTAGTCCTAACAGTCTCAGGATTCAATTCTAAAACTTTATAATCATGCTTGTGTGTATTAGTAGAAAGCACTGAGCCACTGTGGGATGACTGTCACTGAATCAGCTATGATAAGATGTCATGTCTAATAGTCTTACCACATGTGGAGAAAGTGTTGACTGTAAGTTAAAGAGCACTCCGATGGTGGAAATTTGCTCCAGCCATTTCCGGCTGACCTCTTTACTGTCCTCCTCATACTCTCCGTTATTGTTGAACCGCAGGTTCAGAGCATTCACAAGCTGCTCGGCCAATGCACACAGCGCCCCCACCAGAGACTGGCAGAATATGACATCCCGCCGCAGCTGGAGTTCTGTGTCTGGGACAGAAGAGTAGTATAAATATATGTACATATGTGTGTACACTCACATTTATTCATTATGCATGGAAAATATGTAAAATAAATGCATTACTTGGTTAAATACTTTCTTGTTGACACCAAGCTTTTGAACAGTAATATATACTGTACAGGTTTATAAAACCGTTGGTGTTTAAGAGCTATTTTATTTTATTTATCAAAATGATTGCATCTAATCAACTGTAATAATAATTAATTGCAAATATATATTTTTGTTGAGAAAACTCTCCAAATGATGATGATGATAATTCCTCTGAAATTGACATTTATGGGTTGGAAGCCATTATTAACTGGTTAATTTTACTGTTTTAACTGCTATTTTATACATTTTTAATTACTCTAATTTAAAGTTTTATTGGCAGATGTTGCTAAGACTGATTAATTTACTGTTCACAGATCAGCATATGTCCCAAACAGTGGCCTGAGGGGAATCCTGAATGTCCTAAAACAGTTGTAAGCCATGTTCAGAGTGTGTAATACTTTAAGCAGATGGTGGGTTTCACAGCAGTGCTGGGTGGGAACAGAGATTGGAGCTGAGCTGCTGTCTGTGTGGAGCAGTAGGGATAAGGGCTCTAGATCAGGTTCCAAAGCAAACACTCAACAGCTTCCATATGTCTCCCACCACAGACCCCACGAGACAAACCCACTCTCACTTTATCTGTGTCTACAGACACACCCCACTGCAGCTTGACTGCACGCACACAAACATATGCACACACTCCCTGCTACAGAATTCCAATAAAACACTCCCTTATCACAGCACATGAAGGTGTCTGTAAATACAGCTCAGTCCAGAACAGTAGTAGGGATGATAAATCACACACAATGCAGTTGCCTTTCTGAAGTCTCACACAGATGATGACGCAAGTGCGGGACCATGTAAACATTCTGGGTTGCCTTTCAATAGCTATTTGAAATGATCTACAATGGTCAAGTTCAACAAGGGAAAGTTTCAAATCTAGAGTAACTTACCAGTGCATTTAAGCAACGCCAACAAGAGTTGACTCCTTCCATCTGCAACAGTTACAAACAGACATGAATACAACCCAATGCACAATAATACAGGACATTATAGCCTGAACAACTTGAACATGAAACGCTTTTCTAATCCAGTTTACTGGTGTAGGGGCTGTTCACACAGCATGTTTTATGCATTTCCACTGCACTGCTTTTCCATCGCTTTTCTATGATAGACGTGATGCCAGCTCAACTTAAAGTTTCAATTTTGTTAAAGTTTTTAACTTCACAAAATAGTTTAAAGTATTTTGTTTAGCCATTATTCCAATGGTAATTTTTTTAATCTATTTTTATTTGCAATTATTACTGCAGATTTTATTGCATGAATCATCATTAAAATAATGCACGATGATGATTTGTGCACTATAAAACATGTTCAGAAAAGTAAATAGTTACTGACTTACCTTCTACGAAGCGATGAAGGCTGTTAACTAAAGATTTAATTGAAATAGGCAGATTCCAAGGGTCCTCCTGGATATTCTTGTGCAAGACATACCGCCAATGTGCAGTCCACTCATCCGTGTGCCGAAACTCTATTATAGTTAATAGACATTATAAGTTAAGGACTAAAAATATATTAAAATGTATATATTTATATACACAGTATAAATATATGCATATAGGGGACAATATAATCTATAAAGCGAATGTGCTTTGCAATATCTTACAAACATTTTAACAGGTCAACAGATGTAGCTGGCAGTGTGAACTCTCACAAAATCCCACATAATACATAACTGTTTGCAGAACCCCATAGTTAAACACAAGCTAATTATACTACTCCCCTAAAATACATAAAACACATAGGAGAAACTACTGTGGTATTCTCACATGCAGAGGTAATAACGTACAGATGCAAACAGAAACATTCACACACCCCTACCCCACCTATAAAAGTCACCCCCAAACGCACCAACAGAGAACCCAAATACACACATCCCTCAAACGAGTTTCAAATATAGCGCACACGCACACCCGACCGGGCGGTACCTGGCTGACTGTGGTCGTTGTGGAAATGTTTGGTTTCCTCGCAGGCTCTGCTCATGATAGGGCCCTTCAGGAGACTGTTGATCGAGTCAACCTGAGAATGAAAAAGATACAGTTAACCCCGTCACCACAAACATCCTGTGCTAACTGAAGACCGGCTAACGCCCTTGCTAACACCAGGCCTGCTGCTTTCAGTCTGTTCACGTGTAACCTGTCTGCAGTGGATAAAAGAACTCATTATTGATATCTGGGAAACTGAGAGGGGGTCGAAATCTGGTGACCTCCAGAAGACGATAGATTTTGAGGTCAGAGAGCAGAGGTGCAGAGGTCAAAGAGTGCTTACAAGAGATGATGGTAATGTGATAAACGACACTGTGGGAGAAGAGAGGGAAACTAAGAGGGGATGTATTGATGAAGAGCAGAAATAGATGACAATAATGAGGTGAGTGGAGTCAGACAAAGGGCAACAGTTACAAAAGGAATATCAAGTTAAAATTGGCAAAAGGGGAACTCAATATACCTGATTGAAAAGGTGTTCCAGACATCCGTGAAGTTTATCCTGCTTGTCTAAAGGAATCTGCATATCACATGGCAACTCATCTCCTGAAAACAACAACAACAACAAAAAAACCAATAAAAATAGCGATGTCTTGTTAGTTATTGTCCTGAATTTCAGCATTGTAACGGCATCTAACAGACGACAGTTACCTGAGCCCATCTCATCACTGCCCAGGTAAGAACTGTTGCTCCGGACGCTGGTGTATGACAGCACTGAGTCACGGTTACTGTTACATTCACTGTGAAAACACAGACACAAATGTTTTCATGTGATAAAAAGGATGCCTGCACAGACCACTTCCAGATTTATAAAAATGTATAGCCAATGCAACAGATGCGAAGTTATCTGTAATAATTAATTATTCAAAGCTGAAGAAAAATTACAATTGTAAAGGAAAGCTTTGCTGAAACAAACAACTCTCCAGGATCTCTGTATTGCTAATTCATTCCTGTTCATTTTATGATGAAATGTACTGCAATGCAGTGGCAGGACAGTGGTTGAACACCTATTATTCATTTAGTTTGGGCTTAGAATAACACATTTTGATGAACAAATAACTTTTCTTTTTAGAAAAATTGCAAAAAGGGGGAAAAAAGTGCATGCTTCCACAAACGTTTAAACTGGTTAAATTCACATTAATTCGTATGATCACATGATTGCAAAATACCAAAGGGGCTGCTCTATGATTTTTTTTAATCTGTTGGAATCAAAAGATAAGTAGAAGACTTGCATTGCATGGACAAAGTTGTTGTATTTATTTATTTTTCCTACAGAAGAAACAAAAGTGATAAAGGTTTGGAATGAAATAAAGGTGTGTAAATAATAAACTACCCCTTTAAGAAAATGTTTACACGGATCAATTAGGAGCTGAAGTGATTTAGAAACAATTTAAACATCAACAAACTTCATCAATAATTTCAGAGTTTAGGTGGATGTCTTCTTGCCATCCTTAAAATGTTTATTCTGAGACCGAATAAAACTTTCTAAATGTCTTTGAGAAAAGCTTGAGAGGGAAAAAAAGACCGTACTTCAACCCACTAGTAGTAGAAAGAGTAGAAGTAGTTCCCTTTCCCCACCCCACAATGAGAGGGGAGGCCAAATTTAGTGTCACCACAAGCCAAGAATGGAAGCAGATCCTGCTCATGACCAGCAGGTTGAAACACTCCCAGAAGCTGAAAGTGGAAAAAGGAGCATTCCCTCATATTTTACCATTCATCCTCCTGAACCCTTGAAAATACATCTCCTTCCAACAGCCAGCCCTCTTCTCAAGATAACAAGAACAGACGGCCTACCTACGTCCCACAGACAAATCCAGTTACTTACTGTAAGAGCCTAAATAGAAGAAAAAGTGCTTCTATCTATAAAACATGACGGCTGCAGCTGTTCATGAGCTCACCCTATCACAGAGTAGCAGGATTTTAAAGTGGAACGCCACATAATGATAGAGGGTGCTAAAGAGGGCATCCATTTATCCCGACAGAAGCATAAAATCCACTCGGCTGTGGTCAGCCCCAGCTTTGCCCTGCTCCGTCAGGTCTAGATCACACATACTTTGCTCCATATAATGATGACAAAACAACACTGACTGACTGTATTCTTCAGCATTTAAAGAGGGCGTCTGGGTTGCTGTGGCACTACAGGTTCTTTGTAAGGGATGTTAATCATCTCCCTACGTGTCTGTTTGACAGGAGAAGCAGACAGGAGCCCAGATGCCCGTCTCGCTCTCTGCTTCACATGTGCTGGAGGAAAACTGGGATTTTAAATCATCTTTTATTGAATGTCAATCTGTCATTTCACAGAATACAAAATGTTATTATTAAAGTCAATAATGACAATTGGTACTTGTATCAATATTGGCATTTAAAAAAAACTTATACTCATTACAGATGTATACTTATTAACAGTGTGGTAATGGGTAATGGGAATGTTGCAGGTTGGACTTGAACCTGTGTTCCGCATTTAAGAACCCAGGCTCCAACATGTTTTATAAACATCATTTCCTCACCTGTAGGAGTCTCTGTAGCTCATGGTGTCATGTCCAGAATCCTCCTGATCATCTTCGTTGACTTTGAAGCACACTTTCTTGTTCCCGCCATGCTCTGTCTTGTCTTGGTCCGTCTCTTCTGGTATGGGAGAGGTTGGGGGGGCGCTCTCAAACGAGGGCGGCTCTGAGCCCTGCGGCTGGGTCGGTCCAGTTATCGATGACAGAAGTCTAAGATGAAACATAATTAGAGAGGTTTGGAAACAGATAGATTTGAACTGTTATAATGAATTATGAGAATGTTTTGACATTGAACACTATGTGAGTTATGAGTTGATTCACTTAATAATGATTCATGTTATTAATGTTGGAGCAGATCAACAGATAAAAAAATTATGAGAATAAGACATCATTATCTGATTATTCATTTTTAACGTAATTAAAATTTGAATCATATATTAGACGTTTAAAAAAAACAAAGAAATTAGTATGCATTTAATTAATCAAAATAAAGAGTAAAAACCTTTACATTGTTATGAAAGATTTCTACAGAACTTTAAAGAATCCTGAAAATACTGCTTTTGATCTCACAGGAATATATAACATTTTAAAAACATACACAAAAACAGAAAACAGATATTTTAGTTTGCAATAATATTGATCTATTTTATTGTTTCATTCTAAATTTGATCAAATAAATGATGTTAACGAATAAATTAAACTAGTAACCATATCAAACGTTATAAGAGAGCTTAGTCTATTTAAGGGTATTTTAAGACAATAAGGACAAAACTGTCTCTAGTTGAAGAAACACCCTTTTGTTTTACTAATGATCTTTGTTATTTTATGTGACATGGAAGTGTAGACTGACAGAAAGGCACTAGGAAAGAGACGGGGGAACGGGATTGGGAAATTAAATCCATTTCACTGACAATTAACTTAAGCACATGCTAGCCACTGAATAACAAACATTCGTTCCTCCTGAGAGGCTGTTGAAATGTCTTCTCTGCAGTCGTCTGTTATGGCTTAAATGAAATAAAAGCCATAAATATTTTTAGACTGTAATGAAAGAACATCCTGAAGTTTTGAACTCGAAGAACTCAAAGAGGAGGCCACTAAAACCTACTCTAAACTATCAGATGAGAATTTGAGAACGTTTTGGTAGATTATTAAAGATTTTAGCTTAATGATTAAATTACATGTATATTAACTATAGATTTATTTATTTTATTTTTTAACATTTTAAAGAGCTCATCACACATCACATTAAATCTATTTGAAACATTGATTGATCGAACACTGTTAAATTACTTCACCACTTACACATCTATCTGGGCCACATATTGCTTCATCTCTCGCACTGAAATGTCCAGGCGGTTATAGAGGCAGATGTATTTATCCTGGCTTTCCATGTCTTCCTGTTTGAGAAGGAAGCTGAGACCTCCCTCTTCATACTTCCTGCCGTCCTCTATGCTCCCTTCACCCTCCTCTGTCTCTTCATCTAAACTCTGGCAACTCCAGGAGGGGGCCGCCATGCTGGTCACACAATGCACGGCGTGGGACATGGGATTCAAATTAGCTGCAGGAAGAAAATAAGTGACATTAATCAAAATTTAAAAGAGTGTCACCCTTCTTGATTCATGCCCTGGATTTCTTGAGTTTGAGTCACTGAGTTTGCAATCTGGGAATATAAGTAATGCCACCTTACAATCTGGCCTAAAGAAGGCATCTTAGAAGACATAATTATGGTACTCAGACTTTGCAACAGCCTTCATGCTGGGCGCATGCCTTAAAATGCTGTTTAGGGATGCAACATACTAATTTTGGAGTTTTTGTGACTCAACAACACAGAAGAATCGAATGACTGAAAAGCAGTGAGGGATACACTTGCATGTGGTAATGCCATGGACCATGAGGCTGCAGGCTGCAGAGAAGTGTAGCAGAGGAATTTTAAACATCTCAGACCGTGAGACAACTGCAGAGCAGATGTGTAGCAGATACTGATAAATAAAAAGCTCTCGTGCTGCAGAGCATAAGAAACAAAGCATTATGTGGTTCATTCCCAGCTACACGTGGCGGCTAGACAGAAAGTTGGGCCGCAGCAGTCTGTGCAGGTGAAGCCAAAAATGAAAGCCAGCTTCTTTGGCTCTAAGTTCTAGGGATGCCCAGTTGAATTTTAAAACTTAGCTAAATGTTAAAGGTCTTTTTGGAAATTTTTGGACAAGTACAGAATGGCTTTGGTTTTAAAGTCAATCATTAAAATCCAGAAAAAAAAAATTACAAGTTTAAAGCTGTTTGATCAAAGTTGCATCATTTATCTGTATTGTTGCTAATAATATATTTTAAATAAAGATCACTAAATTATAAAATAAAACAAAATGAAATGAAAATGGCTATTAATATATGTTATAATTGTTTTGCTCCAAGAAGAATCTGGACAAATCTGAACAATTGTTTCACAGTTGAGTTTGCCAATTTGTTATATTTGATAATAAAGCCAAAATGTCTTAAGGTTTATCCTCTTAAATAAAGCATCAGGCCTCATAAACAAAAACCAAACAGTCATACTAAGAGAGAGAGATGCGGGCGCTGGATGACTATAGACCTATGGGACAGTGGGGATGACATCACTAAAAGCTACTTATCATGGTCTAATGGTGTCTTAATGGAGGTCTGATGGAGATGCTTTAAAAGGTTCGGGATTGCTTTGGGAATAGCAGGCCATGATTTTTACAAGACCTGGGAGGTTTTCACCATAAAGCTTAATTACTTTTTTACAACTTTCAATAATTGTAACGGAGATTTGGTTAACTGAGCCAATGAGCTGAATCGTAGTATTTAATCAAGTCATTTCTAAGACTTAAACATTACATATTCTCTTTAAACCAATTTTATTTAGCCTTTACGAGAAACAGAAATATTAACATGTATTATAAAAATATCTAATATTTAACTACAATACTTAAATTTGATATAATTAGTGCTGTCAACCGATTAATCGTGATTAATCGCTTCCAAAAGAAAAGTTTTTGTTTATTATGATATATGTATGGGTACTGTGTACACATTTATTATGTATATATAAATAAACACACATACAGTATATATAATGAAAATACTTACATCTATGTGCATGTATAAAATAATATTCATAGAATTTATATTATATATAAATATATTTAATATATAAACAATTTCTTTTTTCAATATATACATGCATGTGTTTGTATTTATAAATACATAAAAAATATACACAGCACACACACATATATTATGTAAACAAAAACTTTTCTTTTGAATGTGACTAATTGTTTGACAGCACTAGAATAAATCCCTTCAGTTATAAATGGTAACATGATTATATGTACCTTGATCAGGATCAAGGCCAAAGAAGGAGTTCTTGCGTCCGAAGCGGATGCTGAAGCCTCGGATTGATGAGGAGGTGTTCTTCGGACAGGACACCTGCATCAGGTTCAGATGACAGTTGGTGGGGACGAAGTCCATGCAGCCCAGAACATGAGGTTTAGTGCTCGCCTGCTTAAACGTGGGCCAGGCCTTCGTCTGCAATTCCTCCACAAACTGATAAGAAAAGAATAGTAAAGTACTATGAGACAGCATTTGCATTGTTTTTAATGCCTTTTATTAAATTTTTAAATATCAATTACATTAATAAAAAAGGGTCATTCATGTCTCGAAACACTGAGATATTGTATAATCCATAGAGCACTAGGGAATACGATAAAGTAGTAATAGTAAGACAGATGTCACACCTGTTTGTAGCTGCAAATGCGTTTTTCTATGCTCTCCAGCTTGGTGTCACAGATGCTCCGAAACTCAAACTGTGGCATGGTCACCACCTTCTCATTCTGGGCCATTAGCTGTCGGCAGCTCTTCACAAACAGACTGTCGTCCTTCACAAAGGCCTGCAGTATCTGAGAACATGAACATGTGGTAGGTCAGAGAAAACAACTTCCTTTGAATGTCCCTCTAGGAATGTAATATGTATAGTATACGCACAAGCACAATTATGGGTCATCAAAATTCAAAATTCAGAAAGTGAAACATTTAGTATTAAAATGTGGTCTGACCTTTGCAGCAAGGTTGAAGCAGCCCTTGGGTTCCACCATCTTCTCCAGCACACAGTGTTTGATTCCTGCCGTGCTGACGTACTCGTACACAACCCCATGTTCCACATGAACATTATCCACATTCAGACTGACTGAAGGAACATCGTCAGAGATGGACAACTGTTCCAGCCTTCTTACAGAGCCTAGGAAATCCAAAGAACACACAAGTGTAAAGGATCAAATGGAAACACAAATAAATGTGTACAGGACATCACCTGACATATTCATAAATAGTTGCATATATATAACTATGTTTTCACATCTCTTGCTTTTAGTAGGGTTTGAGAGATTTATCTGTTCGTAATTAATGTGAATTCACACAAGAGGTCAGTGACGTCAATGATCCACCACTGGTCAAATGTCTTTGGTACTTAGCCGAGGACAAAATGTCTTCACACAAGCTTGAATTCACAAATGCGTATGACACTGGATCTAAAGTTCCCATGGCTTTTGTATTCATAATAGTTTCCGTTAACGACAATAACTTTTTGGGTACACCTGTCGCACCGAGTAATTTGCCAAAAACACACACACACACACACACACACAACCTGTTCCATTAGTGCAGCCATCCTCTGAATCTGAGCCATTCTCACACCCCCTAAAAGACATCTGCTCTTCCACATCCTCATACACACGGTACGCCCACTGACCACAGCTCTGAGGCAGAAGAAAAGAACAATATCACAAAGGGAGGAAACAGGCACTGTATAGAGTATCAGAAGCAAGTAACCTCTGGGATCACCATATGTAATAGACCACATAGTCTATTAAAAAAAAAAACATAATGCAGTGTTGATTCTCACAGTATCTTGCTGCTCCAGGACAGGCTGATGGCCACTAAAGTGCTCCAGGACTTCCTGGTAACTGCTCTGGTTCATGTTGTTGCCATTGACTTTAAGGACACACTGACCGGGCTGAAGACCCGCTGACGCCGCCTCAGAGCCTGTAAACACAAAAATATGCCTATAATGTACAGAGAACAGTTTATTGAAAGGTTCTTTGGAAAATCAAGAATAAAATCAACTATTTGGAACCTTTATTTTTAATTGCGCATCTTTTTATATGAATTCCCAGGTACCTGTCTTGATATATTATCTTAATCAAACAAGACCGATCATAAATTTAGTATCATAATTATATCGTAAGATAAAGAAAAAAATTCACTTGAGTGCGAATAAAATTTGAAATTTAAACAAGTTGCAGCAACGGGAAGATTTATGAGACAAGAACTTATGATTATTGTTTATTAACAGGATGATTTCATGTATTCTTGACTCTGCTTTGAATAGACCACTTATTCTGGAATTTACACCCCCTGCATTCAGGGGCACTTGAAGTGATGAAAGCTCCCATAATGACACGTCATAAATCTCTACTTTTGTCTAAGTGCCGTGAAGATGAGCTAACGGCTTTGACTTCAAAAAGCTCCTAGAGTGCGCTTTTTAAATCCAGAAACGTGTGCAGGCATCCCGAGTTTGGGTTCAAATGCTGAAGAGCACCAGATGTTGATCACATGACCACAGCAGCCTGGTGTCATGAATTTGCTTTATTTGAAAGCTTTTTATAGTACATTAACATCTGTCAGGCAGACAATGCATTCCCCGATTCAGAATAACACATGTGAATTTTTATGGAAAAAATCCGAATGGCTCTAGGGTTTTGAGGCCATAATCACTTTGCATATGAATGTGATATTAAGTGTATGCTTGTTTTGATCATTACAAACAATGAGGACTCACCTTTCTTAACTGCATGAACGTAAGGTGGACAAGAACCACAGAGAACAAAAGGAAGAGTGCCATGAACATCTGGGATCTTCACAATCCTGTCATACACACACAAACACACACACACACACACACAAAGACAGGATATAAGCACATAAGTTAGGTTCTTTTGTCCCTTTTATTTAAGCAACATTACATGAGCAAGAGTGTTGCTGTACTGGATGCATTCTGTGTTACTAAACAGAATATCTTTTTTTCCAAGAACAACATTGTGTCTACACTGAGGAACAAGAAGTGCCTTAAACATTAATGAACAGTCATTTGAAAACAACTGTTTTGCGGTGTGCTGCTGTCCTGCATGTAACTCTGATACCAGTCTTTTTACACTGTACCCGGCTACAGTTAACACTTCTGTGTGTCGGGGCATAAGTATTTGATTTCTGTAATAAACATGGATTTACTCTTTGTTCTTGGTGGCCACCAGCAGTCTGAGCGAGCGGCGTATACAGAAGGACTGGTTGATCATGGTCTCCACCTCAGAAAAAGCTCTTAGGAACACCAGGTCCTCATTAATGGAGTAGATCTTTCTACCCGGCTGCAGGCCTGCCATCTGCACCAAAGATATAAAGATGAAAACAAAGGAAATGAATACCACGAATCCAGAACAAACAATCAAAAATGAAGGAAGAAAGCCTTGTAATCTATAAGAAACAGAAAAAATGGGATGAAAAAACAAGAAAGAAAAGTTTTGAAGAAAGAGATGGTTAATAAGTTAAGTGTGAAGACTCTGAGGAGAATATGATGGGACATGCTTAATTTCTTCTCCCGGATCTCCAGAGAGCAGAGCTGTGAAGACGGAGGGAGAGGAATGAATTAAGCAAGCGTGTCCTGGACCTGACACATGATCTGAGCAGCCTGTGACGTAAGTGTCAGGACATACATCACTTCCTCTCATTCACTGGATTAATCACTATTACCATCACACTCTCATCTTCTGCAGATGCTCCTGTGAGCAGCAGTGTGAATCCTGAATACGAACAAAATGTCTTGTGTCAGGTCTAACAGGCACAGTGGGGATAAAATGAGTGGTGGTTTAGATCTTAACCATAATTACCTACCAATCTACCAGAAATATCTGGCAGAGCATGAACACAAATAACCCTGTGCACTGAAATTAACGCATTCGTGCTGAACAGGTCCTCTTTCAAATGAGAGATAATGATCAAGGTTTATTTCCCAAAGGCAGATTCATCACATTAGATCCACACTACATATCCAACAAAAGACCGGGGAAACAATCAAGGTTAGATTAGATGCAAAAAGAGTCCTTGAGAGATCTAGCTATCAAGAAGAGTTTAAGTCACATTATTATAGAACCCACACTGGATAAAAATAAATGGACATCTATCAGGCTGGCACACTTTGCATTATATTTATATATATGTAAAACCATGTGGACAGTGAATAAGCCAGATAGATTAACATTTTTGAAATATAACTGGAATATAATATAATTGCACAGTTCAAATATGAATGTAACCTTCATGTTAACAAAAAAAGGTTCTAAATATAAAACTAAGCCTCATTTAGCAATTACATTTGATATAGTTTTTGAGCCTATTTTAATCATACAGTATTACTAAGTATTACTTCAATGAACCAGTGCTAAATGTGACAGATGATCAGACAGTGAAACAGTTGTTTAGGTTTTCTTACTCTCTGAAGCTCACACATATGGACAGAATTTGGGTGAAAATGCCTTATAAGAAAGAAAACACCACTTACTAGGGAAAATCTCAAATGCGGCAGACAGTGGGACTCGAGCCAAATGTTAACATGTATTTTGGGTTTGCTCTTTCACTGATATTATTTGTATAGGTCAGAGAAATGTGGAGAACTAGGATGCGGTTACCCAAACTCTTACCTCTGCATATGAGCCCTTGGTCACACTCTTCACTACGATGGCCTTGTTCTTCTCTTCAATCTCAAACCCATAGTCCTCCTCTTCAGGGTGGATCTGTGCATGGACAAGAGAAACACAATATCATCACAAGAGCTGGTTGCCTCTCAAAATAAATGCAGAACGGAATGGAAAAAAGGTGTTACTTTCGGGACTCAATTTATGATTTAGCAGCTCGGTGCCACATTGAGAGAGCATCAGCGTTTGTGCAAATGTGTGAACAAGCGATGCTTCCTGTAGTCCAAAAGCTGTTTGAGGTGTTAAGTCTTTTCTTCTAAAAATATCCAAACAATAATTTGTTCAAATGTGCCACAGCTGCATGCTAATAGGCCAGCGCAGGTGCTAAAGGTGTTATCACGGTTGAAAGATATACTGGTTTTAGGTCACGTCTGGAACATTACAGGGATATAATGCTCAGTTTCTTCACAGCTATACATGAGATGGGATTTTACGTGCTTTTATTATCTAAGAGCTTTTAATAAGAACATGTTTACCAGCAGTCTAAATGCCTTCCTTTGTTTTTTCTCTATCTTTCAACTCCTATTTTCTCTGAAAATTTGCAGTGGCGTAAGGTCCTGACGTCTGAAAGCTCTTAGCATCTAAGAGGACATGATCTGGAGGAGGAATCTGTCAGTCTATAAGGGATGAAAGAGTAGTTTGTAAAGGTTAGGGTAATTACTGATGGACGAGGAGGGTCTTAATTGGCACGGAGGAGAAAAATCAATGCATGGCTGATGGTTGTGCTCGAGTGTGTGCCTATAAATAAAGGGGTGTGTTTTGTTAATATGTTACTTTCAACATGAAATTATTGGGTTTTCTGTTTCCTTTTATGTTAGTATTGTTGATATTGGGGCCAGTTTGTCAAACTGAGAATGATCTAAATCTGATATCTCCTGTATCTTGTCAGGCTACACATAATTTAAGTAGTCGAAATTAATTTGACTTTGAGAACAGGATCTTTGAGAGAGAAATGACTTGACAGAAGGTTTGATCATTTCAATGCCCTAGGTCACTTAAGCTATAAAGCAACATATAAACAACTACGCTCGTGTTATTATTACAAAAGCTACAGCATTTCGAAATAAGTTCGGCTACTGAAAAATTTGGTTAAGTTAGTGGCATTGCTAGTTATCCGTCAACACTGCTCTCCCCGGCTGTGTGTGTGTGTCTGTGTATCTCACCACTAAGGATTTGGCAAGGATGTTCTCGATGAGTCTGAAGTCACTGCGGAGCTGTTTACTCTTGGAGCTCGTACCCTCGGTCTCCTCATCGGCGTAGAATCGGAAGAACTGTGACTCGTCCTTAAATTCGCTTTTCTCCAGAACTGCAAGGCAAAGTTTGAATTTAGGTCAATTGGAATTTAATAATAATATTTTCACACATTTAGAAACTGGTAAAACCAAACACTCAGTGCTGGTCATATCTGCTGAAGACAAAATGATTTGACAGTGTGAAATGGGCCGATTGCATCACCCTTCAGTTCCCGTCAAAACAACTCATGATGTCTGTGGGATTGATGTTTGGGCAAATCTGAGGCGAAGGATGAAGGCAGAGGTTTTAATGGGAGATCTGGCGTGTGCTGTTTTTCCCTCTCAGGAAGAGATGTGACACTGAGTGTGTGTGTGTGTGTTTGTGTGTGTGCTTTCTGTAACTTCGGTCTATGAATTCCAAACAAAACATTGTTTTGGACTATTTTGGAAGTTGAGAAAACTGCAAAACACTTCAATAACTCTGACAGGACGCTTGTGCCTGTGAGCATGTGTATCTCATCTGAAAATGATCTTTTCCAATATTGTGACTATTTCTGTTCCATCAGAGGCCCCAGATGTTATTGCAGCAGCTGTTTACATCTAAAGCACACTCATCTCTCTTCATTTGACTTTTCTGTGTCTCTCATACTAACAAATTAGACCTCTGGCAGACACATTCAGGGTGATGTTAAGAATCCATAACTGTAAAACCCCAGACTGGTGTTTAAAACTGTGCTGCTCTTAATGCACTGATCAATGAATTTAGAGAGAAAAAAGATAACACTTGGTCGTTAAATAGTTCTAGCTCTTGATTCTGATCAGCTGAGTCGTGATTGAAAATGTAAAATACTACACAAAAAAACAAAAATGTATGTTACCTCAGTACTACTGCACCACTGCATCTATGTGTTGCTTATTACTGTAAACCATAGCTTCTTGGGGCTTATTGCTTTTTAAAAAAAGGCTTTCACTCTCAAAGCTTTGCTCTGGACACCACATGTGTTGCAATGGCAAACAGAAAAGGCAACAAAATGGAAAAATCTGAAGTTTACACATGTAACATTTTCATGATACTTTCTGCAATTCCATCTGATTTCATCAGAGCACAGAAAATGTACATTTGACCTTTAAAATCACAGTGAGATGTCTTTTATATCCTGAGTGAAATGGATAAACATAAGAAAAATTTGTAGCTGGGACTTCAATCCAACAGTTATGGATTGGATTGTGTCAAAGTTTGCAATAGATTGCAACAAAGGTTCAGGGTTTAAGTGAACTAAATGACTGGATAAAATTTGGGTAACAAAGTATTTTATGGCACTCTTTAAAACTAATTTTAGGTGTCCAAACATACCAGTTATTGGAAAATCGACTAACATTATAACAATAACTGATCGAAAACCACTTCAGGATTTTATATGAACTACAATTAATATGTGGACACAGAGACTGACCGTGGTGCATGAAACCAGCATTGCAGAGTCCGACACCCAGGGTCACTGCATCTTCACGGGCTGTGCTGTCACCCTGAAGAAGGAAAATCATGCTAAATGACTTCTGGGTTTGGAATGAAATTACATAATGAAGCAGCTGTGAACACTGAACTGTAAATAAGTAGGCATTCAATACCAGAAATGGGATATTAAATGTGTACAGGAACCCAAAAACCCTGAGCTGAACGATGTACAAAAAGTGTGTGTTTGTGTGTGCATGTGCAAGCAATAAACTGATGTGTGTGTGTGTGTGTGTGTGTGTGTCCTTCCTCATATTACCTGTGACACAAGCCAATCCACCAGTTTGCTTGCTGGTATGACCGATTTGAAGGTTTTCAGATGATGATCTCGGTCTCTGTACATAAAGAAGAGTTTAAAAATGTTCACAACTGTCCAGACAGTAACATAAACAACATCGGACATCTGACTACAAGACAAAGCAAAAGAGCAGGGAATTTCTAACAAGATATACCACTGGAAAAACCCAAATTAGGCCTTTTATATTTCTAATATAATTGATATAATAAAAATAGAAATGTCCCAATTCAGTGATCGTGTTGAAGTGGGTACTGAACAATTTAGTGATAAAGATGGGTTCAAGCCAAGCTAATGGAGATCAATAATCTGAAAATATCTTCTATCAACTGAGATCTTTTATTACCACTAGGACCCAGTTTGCTCCAGGGTGGTCTGTCCTTCGCAATTAGTATAATGTAATTAGTAAGTCACTTAAAAAGATAAAAAGTATATGCTAAAGGGCAAGTAACTAACACGTTCTGTGTTAATTTGTGGATCTGAGATCAGATTTGGTCCCAACTGCAGTTCAATGGCCTCTCCTCGCTCATTATGTGAGATAGCAAAGGTGAATGGTGACAGCAAAGCAATATGACCCTGCAGTCCTCACACACACACACACACACACACACACACACAGTCTATCATGCGCAGCTGGCCAAGGTGAATCTATGAAGTACAAACAGACACGTCTCACCTTTTACAACAGTTGAAATTAAACTGTTTATTAAAAGTCATTTGTATTTGCTGTCAAAAAGATGTTTAACTATAAACTGGATTTATATCTGAAAAGACAATACTGTAAATAAATGGTAATGCTACTGTCCATGTGCAAGAAAAGGGTGTTAACAACACATTTTATCAGAAACTTGAATACAAATCCTAACCGTGTTAATTAAGTAATAGTTTTGTCACTTGTTTGGAGAGTGAAGTATGTCATAGAACATGTGTCACTTACTTGATAACAGGTGTGAAGAGACTGTGGAGACGACAGTAAAGTCTCAAACCCTGTCGGACACACATACACTCACATAAAGCATTTGTACCAACAGCTGCAATGCTTTCTTCGTTTCATTTACTGTTGAAATCACTGCTTGATTGAGTTGTTGACAACAATTGTTAAGTAGACCATTTTGTAGTCTTTATTTATTGAGATCATATGGCACTCAAGATTCTGTTGATTTAAATCTGTAAACTGACTGGTTCAAACGGACCAAACCTAGTGAGCTGCCTACACAAACAGTTTTTCCACATGAAACTTGACTCTATATTGATTCCAGTAGAGTTTGATGTTAGCACAGCACACACATATACTGAGTAATATAATGCAATGCAACTTTTTAAAGTCACTTTTCAATATTTAGTGAATTTTAAGTGTATTTCTAAATCACATTTCTCTCATCTTGTCTGCCTTGGATTGATTCTTTTGCTGAGCTCATCACCAAAAAACAAAGGATGTATCATTTGTACATGAGCTATCATTTTATTCTAGGGGAAATACCTTTGAGATGATGTCCTCCATTTCACTCCTGGCTTTATAAGTGCCGTCATCATACCGGAAGCGGTACAACACTTGCTCATTCTTGAACTGATGTTTATCTGACACTATGATGGAAAAAACACATATAGATAGAGTTAAATGTTGGTTATGTTTTGCATAAACAGTAAACTTTACCTCTAACATAAAGCACCATGAGCTGGAATTGAGTGTGTGGTCTATTTGTTTCTCTCACTTTGCTGCTCACGGACTCTGGCTTATAAACACGTACGTGAAGGTCTGTGATTAATGGAAGTTTGTGAATGCCATCACTCCACAAAAGCCTTTTTGACCTCTCCTTGAATGATGCCACCATATTATTGATCGAGCCCCTGAGCCCTTATACTTGAATTCATCACTCCAATCCCTTCTGGTGTTTGTCACAATGCTGGTTACAATCCCCTGGCTGTAAAATAGAGGTATGATGCTCCCCAAATCTCAGGCAAGCACTGCACCTCTTGAATAATGCAGAAGATCGCTGCTCTCTAGCAGCATTTCATGTCATGTTACTATCCAGACTGTCGATCATCTGTAGGGGATTTCAGTGAGTGCCAGCCAACAAGGATATTTGCCAGAATCGTAGTGTGTAAATCTGTCAAATTGTGATTTGTAACAGTCCAACGTTTGTATAAACTGTTAATGGATTGGGTTTCATTTGGCAAGACCGTATCAAAAAAACAGAACAGACAGCAGTTGCATTTTGGTGATGAAACTAAGCAACACTCAAAAACATGATGAAATACATTGGAGCTGAAAGAGATGGAAAGAATAAATGGAAGAAAACACAGAGAGTGAAAAAGAATAATGGAGTTCTATGAAGAAATAGTGATTACAATTAATATTTAACAGTGATGGGTCACAATGGTTGAATCAATCATTAGTCTTGTTTATGTATACATTTAGCTATTTATAGCCAATTGAAATGATTTTGAACATATGCAGGTTTTGCACATCCTAAGATCAGATATTACAACTATGGTATTTGAATACCATAGTACTATATTCACATTTACATTACCCTAAAGTAATTAAAAACTAAACTACTGGAATACCATGTCCAACAGAATCAAGGAAACAACACCGTTTTCTTCACGGGAGAACCTTCTCTTACCGTGATGGATGATGCCGTTCTCCAGGAGAGCTTGACCCAGGTTGATTCCCTCCTCAGCCTTACTGATCTCTCCACTCTCCAAAAGCCATGAGACAAACTCACTGAGGACACACAGAGACAACGGCTGTGTCAGGCCGCACATAACACAATGCTGCAAGCATGATAAAGGAAGGATTTATGAGCCCCTAGTCAAAGGTACTTGGGAACTTGGATTCCCTCAGTCCTCCAGAGTGACTGGTCAAGAATGGTAAAAAGTTCACCAAGATGTCACACAAATCATGATGATATCAAGCTGCATTCCACACTCTTAAGGACTTAAAAGTTCAAACATCACAAGCAGGGTTCACATAGTGCTTTAGTTTCAGGAAATGACTTCAAGCTAAAATTTTAATACATTTAAAAAATACATGAAATATAATCGCATTTGATAAAAATTTTGTTAATATCCAGTAGTTTTGTTTATAATATAATTTAATATAAAATATAATATAATATAATAATATAACACTATGTCAAATAACAAAAACAGATAAAAAACAATTTTCAAAAAACATGTTTTTTCATTGTGCATTTCTTTGCACAACTAAAATAACAAAAATATACAGCTAACACAATAAAACATATTGACCAAAAAAAAGTATATATAATAAATAAATAAATAAATAAATATTATATATATATATATATATATATATATATATATATATATATTATTTTTATTTTTATTTTTTTTCTCTTGCAAATAAACTTCATATAATATATTATTATACACACACTTCTGTAGCTACTATACTGTATATGCTAGCTAGTCTGATCAACTGCCAAATTACATTTTGAAGAGGAGTAATTCAATTATAAATGGGTTCTGATGAGGGCTGGGGAGAAATTTCAGCACTTACATGTGTGAAGTGGTTTAGTGGTGAATCTAATGTTGTGTGTGATTGCATTTGCGTGACTTCATGCCTGAAATGTGCTGTGTGAGAAACTGTAAATCCCATTAGATTCAGTGACAGAAATAACCAACGTATAAACAATTATGACGCCTTAAAGGAAATGTGAGAACTGAGAAGGGTGTGTGTGTGTCCGTCCTTGAAATGTTGAACGACAGCAGTGAGGGTAGAGGGGTCGGATAAAATGATGGGTTAACAGATGGAGCAGGAGGAGAAGAGAAGATGCGGGTGCCAAATGTGCCCCACATCCACCCAGTACAGTAAGACGACCAGATTCTCCATTCGTATCCCACCTGACTACTCAACTAACCTGCCCTCCATATCTCCTCCAAATCAGCTGACGACACGCAAAACTTTATTAACTCTTTTAAAATACTTAACCTTGATAAATCTTTACCCTTCACCATTAAACACTAGACAGCGATGACAATACTAGCTAATACCACTTCTATTGTCTATGCAACTCAACAGTATACCAACAACAATATATGTGAGAAAATTAGCACAATTGTGCATAATATTGTAGTTCATGTTGATTCTGTGTTTTGAGTGAGTGTGATTTGAGACTACCGGTTCAAGTATGTGGCAAGCACAATCCCCTAAACACAAACAGTGTGCTACTACGAAGGAAAAGAATATTAACCGATTTAGGGCTGCAACAACTTATCGATAAAATCGATTATTATCGATAATGAAAATCTTTATCGATTAATCAGTCTGCCCACAGTGCACGTACAACTTCAGCCGGTCGCATCAAATTACATAACTGAATAACGCATTTTCTGTGGACAAAATGCATCTACACATATTGGAAGAAACAGAATGAGCTTCTGCAGGAAAAGTATGTGATCCAAGCTGCTCAAAACATGATAATGTCTTTATTGTAAGCTTTAAGCTGATGCATTAGCATAATGGCTTGCCTGTCAGGAGCTTTTACAGATACATGTGTGCATCTTCGGTGCAAATATAACTTTTACTTAACAGTCATATCCTTATCTGTAAATGTCACAAATTCATGCAAGCCTTTCCATTTTTGCATAAAGGCCCGTCCTGACAGGCTGCATTAAGATGAAATCTTACTGAAAGACCGCCGGCGTGTGCGTTAAACGTATTGGTAATTAACTGTATTGGTAATTACCAAAATATATATTTTTTGCTTTTTAGTAACAGTAGTAAGCTATTTTTTAATGCTATAATATAATTATTGCTGTTATCTGTGAAAGGCAGAAAAAAAATTGTCAAGTGCTTTATAATGTTTTTTCAGTTTGATATTTGACCATAAAATTAAAATTAAATTTTTAGAACATTGTTTTTTTTTT
Organism: Carassius auratus; assembly: GCF_003368295.1. Classification (NCBI taxonomy): domain Eukaryota; kingdom Metazoa; phylum Chordata; class Actinopteri; order Cypriniformes; family Cyprinidae; genus Carassius; species Carassius auratus. Next base: position 24,808,316 of record NC_039250.1, read on the forward strand.
TGTCAGATTCCTAAAATATTTGTGTCTTATGACAGGTGGTCTAATAAATTAAGCACTGTATGTTTCATAGCATTCAGTTAGCACATTTGTTTTAAGGAAATTGGGCAGAATGTGGAATAGTGTCTTTTTCCCAATAAAATTAAAATACAGAAAATAGGGATTTTAATCAGATTAATTGATTAATCTTAAAAAATAATTGGCCAACAAATCGATTATCAAAATAATCGTTAGCTGCAGCTCTAAACCAATTAGAGATGCATTAAGCAGCTGCACTGACCACTAATAAAAAAACTGTCAAGCTGTTTATATCAAATAAAAGGATAGTAATCGCATAATCCTGCCCTTTACACAAAATCCAGACAATAGATGTTTATGATGTGGGTTATGTATTTTATGTGCAGCTCTGCAGAGGAAGTTCACAGAGGAGAGAGCGGTCAGGCCCATGAAAGAGAGCAGTGAAATGAAACAGACAGTGAGTCTGCTGTGATTACATAAGTCTCTAATTCAGATTGGCAGGAAAGGGAAGGGGTGGAGGTGGGCGTCCCTGGGGTGAATTAATTAGTGTTTATGTAACTCATTAATATTCTCCACAGCTAATGCACACAGAGCCCTCTCACACGCCTTAGATGTGTGTGAGAATTTCTTAAGTTTTTATCTATATCTGATGGATGGATGACTAGGATATAACAGTTTACTGAATACAAGTGAAGCTTGATTACCACGGCAAATAATTTGGATGTGGCCCTTAGTTTGAAAGAAATTAGATGAAATGTAGTAATAATATACATGTTAACAGAAATATGCTTAGGTTCAGTGATGCAAGACAGAAAAGTAAAGCTTGCATATGTATGAAAAAGCAGTATTAACCCTTCCGTTAGAAAAACGGTGTTATTTGAACTGCAAAAGAAAAAAAAAACTTAAAACAGTGGAGCTGATGTTCTGAATGGATGAACTTAAAGTTGTGCATTATCCAATGTTTTTCTTGTGGGTTGATTTTTCAACTCATCATTCACTTCATCTAAACAGACTTTTTTATATCCTTACAAGTGTTATGCAACAATGGCAGGATTTATCATGGATATTTGGTCACAACCGGAGTTGAATAACTGGATAATTAGTGAACAATTTTAACATACTGTACCCAGTCTAATAAACGCAACTTTTGTTTGTTTTTGCAAACTGACGGACAAGTCAAAATTATTTCTGTGTATTCAGACAACAGATGCTGATGCAAAATCTCATCAAATTTTGCTGTGAATTCTTCAACATAAGCAAAACAGTGGTTCAAGCTAGACAGAGATGAGAAGAAGGAGCCAGAGTCTGAGCAGTAGCAGAGCGTTTGTCATATTAACAGCTGAACTGCTCGGCTGTTCCTGGAAGGAGTCGGATTGTTGTTCTATTCTGAGATGGATGCGCAAGCCAGCGAACAACAGAAGCCAATCACAGCTGCTTTCACCTGGACACCGAGGCTGAAACGCACAAATAATTGTGTTCTGAGGGAGCAGTGCGAAATTCATCCAGTCAGGTGTTGACAGGAGAACAAACAGCACAGCTGAGCCGTAAGCCCAGCGACAGTTTCGCTATTAAGCCACTTCCAGCGGAAGTGCTACTTTCAACTGTATTTGAACTGTATAGTCAGTTAACCTAGCCTAACTGTACACTACAGATGTTAACAAATAATAGGGCCATATAGGGGGGGTACTTTAAAATCAAACAGTACACTGTTGTTTTTAATCAGTAATTAATCTGGCCTCAAAACCAGTGAGGAACTCAATCCAGAGTATATATTTCTGTGTAAACTGAAATATATAGTTTTAAATTAAATACTATAATACTAAAATAAAACTAGGTCTAGAACTGGAAAAAATGGTACAGCAGCATCTAACTACAAAAGAATAATACAAATTACGAATAAGTCAATGAATAAATGAGTTTAAAAATGATTCCTCTCTTCTTTTCTCCAACTGAAATTCACTATAATGAAGTGAATTTGCAATTGTGAGGACAGCATTTTGTTGCATAATATTGTTATTCACTGGTTAAATCGGCTCGTGACTGTAAGCTATATGTTAGCTACTCGTGTTGCTGAAAATGTAGATAAAGTTAGCAGCATTTGTTACTTTGAGTTACTGGCTCCCAACACTGCACCGCAGAAAGGCCCTGCAGATTTATGAATCAATTTAACGTCGCTCATATCTGAACTTGTGAATTTTTGTGGCCTTATAAACTAGATTGCATCAATATAATAGCTTTAAATGGACCACAGTGTTTTTCCCTTATCTACTAGTGCAGGGCAAAAAGGGATTTTAATTGGTGTGAGGAATCTCTCCTCTCAACTCCCAAACACACACACACACACTGTATTTGGAAGTTTAATGGCGTACATAGCACTCATTGTTCATTCATGGTGTTGAAAGACTGGGTGAGCAAGCGACAGAAAGAAAGAGAGAGGGAAAAAAGAGAGATACACACAGAGAGAGAGAGAGAGAGAGAGAGAGAGACTGAATGCAGAGTTCTCTCTAATGAAGGCTTTTTTGCTGGGAATGTCTGTGTCCAATGGGGTGCTTGGCAGTGAGCTTGGGAAAGCATCTACAAGTGCTAAGTGAGTGTGTATGTGTGTGTGCATGCATTTTTCATTCATGCAGGGCCTCTTGATTAGGATGACTTGCAAGATATTCAGGAGACAGTCAAACGGTGTAAAAGCCGCCGAGGGAAGGTGCCGCATACAGCACGGAG